>NC_081426.1:59714619-59729619 GCF_949786415.1 Peromyscus eremicus | reverse complement strand
TGTGGCTTATTGCCAGAGGAATTGTTTGGAAAACAATTATAAGTACATTAAAAATGACATTTACAGAATCAACTATCAAATTATTTGCAGAATACATTTAAAATTAAATTTTCCTTCCCAAGTCCAATATCAAAGAACATCATTAATATTGTTTACAATATTAATTATGCAAAGTAGGTACAAGATGGCAGACTCACAAATAAATTGACAATTCAGGTAGAAACTATTCACTCTAAAAGGCCCAAGCAGTCTCTTTGAAATACTGCTTCAAATACCAAGATGATATTCAAGGATCATAGAAGTTTCAAAAGCCCTATATGTCACTGAAATCATTTTCAAGATTAAAACATTGCTCTACATCCTGTCACATCATAAAACAAACTGCACCCTCCGTTGACTTCTATGAAGAAACTCAAGAATGCCTAACCCAAATTCCTTTGGCAATAAATAGCCCCTCTGTATTCAGAAAGTCCTCAAGGGGGACAGGATGCACTGAGATAAGACTCACAGATTAGTCCTCATTTGTCTAGAAATCAAAAGCAGTGCAGGGCTGAGGAGGTGGCTCAGCTGGTGTATTAGTTACATTATTGGCTGTGATGAAACACCATGACCATGGCAACCTACAGAAGAATATTTGGTGATATTTTATTTGTGCTGAAATGTGATATTTTATTTTATGTTAATAAATAAAGTTGCCTGGAGATCAGAGGTCAAATAGCCATAAAACACAAGTCAGGTGGTGGTAGCACACGCCCTTAATCTGATCACATGGCAGACAGAGTCTCTGTGTGGTCAAGGACACAGCCAAGTGTGGTGACACGAGCCTTTAATCCCAGTACCAACCATAGAGACCTGGAGGTCTGTACAGACAGGCAGTGACGAGGAAGTCATGTGGCTGGGCTTAGAGCCAATGAGGAGGCGGAACAGGAAGGCAATAAAAACACCGGTTAGATGGGAAGAAGCTCTCTCTGTGGAAGCTACTGCTGGTGGTAAGCTAAAGCTAGACGTGGCTATTGCTCTGATCTCCTTGGCTATTACATCTGCATTTGGCTCTGTGTTTCTTGTTTAATAAAACCGTTTAGAAATTCGTCTATAAGAATGAGTTTATTTGGCCTTAAATTTCCCGAGGGTGAGAGCCGTCATGGTGGGGAAGTGTGGCAGCAAGAAGCAGACGTGGCAGCTAGGGCAGGGAGGGAGTGGAGGGCTCACATCTACAAGAAGCAGAGAGAGAACGAACTAGAAATGGGGTAAGTCTTTAAACTCTCAAAGCCTGCCCAGCAAGGCCGCTCCTCCTAAACCCATTCAAACAGTGGCGCCACTGGGGTCAAAGTGTTCAAAGAGACTATGGGGACATCTCATTTAAGCCACCACAGCCGGTAAAGCATTTACCATACAAGCACAAGGACCTGAGTTTAGGGTCCCGGCACTCACGTAAGACGCCATGCACAGTGCTGTGTGTCTTTAATCAACCCTGGAGAGGCACAGACAGGCAGATTTCCAGTGCTCAGTGACCAGCCAGTCTAGCTGAATTGGTAAACTTTAGGTTCAGTGAGAGACTCTGTCTCAAATAATGATGCCGAGTGACTGAAGAAGATACCCAGTGTCAACTTCTGGCCTTCCAACACACACACATACACACACACACACACACACACACACACACACGCACGCACGCACGCACGCACGCACGCACGCACGCACGCACGCACGCACAGTAATACAGACTAGGCAGTAACCTGTTTCGCTCCTGAAATGCTCACTGGCAAGCAGCAGAGATATGGTTAGAATAACAACACATCCACACTATATACTTTCTCTTTCCACACAACTTCTACACAGCCATCTTTTCCTGCTGTGGAAGCTTGACTCGACACCTACAAAGTGCAGGGGACGCAGACTTAAAATCATCAAAGGCTCTGCTCTCATGGAGACCACAGTCTAGCAAGACACGCACACACAGAGTGTGCTGTTCTATCAAACTGCTTGTATACTCAACCTTTACTATTGAAATATGGAGTGTAGGCATTGCTGTATGAAGTGGGATGTATCGTTTCCTCACGGCCACACATGTGGCACCATATTTTAGTGTCTATCTCTTCTGAGAAGAACACTAGGGATGATAGAGACAGAGAGATTGCTAATGCAGTTTAATGGCAACTTAACTTACAGGAAACAATTGTGGATGTGCTTGAGAATTCTATCCCACCCCACGGCAGCCCCTTCCACACAGCTGTGAATGGCAATGTAGACACCTGCTTTGAGGCTGGGTATGGAGGTTGGCTCCAGTTCACACCACTGCACACTCCTCTGCTAATGTTGAGTAGGTAAATTTTGGAGTCCAATAAATTACCACATGAATAAAGTTCATCCACCAATTTTCAGATTCTCCAACAATCCCATCAAAGGTGTGCTGGGAGACAGCACCTTGGACTTGGGATTTTTACAAGGACATCTCATTTTCCTCATGTTTCTCATAACAGCTGCTCTGCAGAGTTCTGGACTTTCTGTCTTAGCCCCCCTCCATCTACAGCACGAGGTACAAATAGTGCTGCCATTATTTAGGAAGTGGAGACAGGAACAACATTTGGGGAGTCTCTGAATGATCACATCGTCCTTAGAAAAAAAGATCCAACGCCAATATTTTCATATTCCCCCCCCCCCTTCTACGTGGGATTTTTAAGTGCAACCAGGGGGATTTCAGATCTGGCTACTTTCAAGAGAAAATATTTTTTAAACTCTATCGAGCAAGTTGGGCAGTGATGGCGCATGCCTTTATCCCAGCACTAGGGAGGCAGAGGCAGGCAGATCTCTGTGAGTTCAAGGCCAGCCTCGTCTACGAGTGAGTTTCAGGACAGCCAGAACTACACAGAGAAACCCTGTCTCAAAACTTCACCACCCCACCAAAAGAAGAAAAAAAAAAAAAGACTATTGAGCCAGGTATAGAGACAATTGTAATCATAATCTCAGCACCTGGGAGGCTAAACCAAGACGATCCCAGGTTTAAGGGGTGGGCGTCCTAGTTAGGATTTCTATTGCTGTGCAGAGACACTATGACCATGGTAACTCTTATAAAGGAAAAGCCCCATTAGTGTGCCTCGATGAACAAACACAAGCTAGGAATGGACACGAGACTTCTCTGTAGTGATATATTGTGTACCCTAATAAACTTATCTGGGGATCAGAGGACAGAGCCAGCCACTGGATTAGACAGAGAGGCCACACAGAGGTGACACCTTTAATCCTATCACTCAGGAGGCAGAGATCTGTCTAGATCTCTGTGAGTTCAAGGCCACATTGGAAACAGAGCCAGGCAGTGGTGGCACACACCTTTAATCCCAGTACTGTGAAGAACACATGCCTTTAATCCCAGGGAGTGATGTCAGGGCAGAGAAAGGTATATAAGGCATGAGGAAACAGGAACACTCGCTCTTTAGACTGAGGATTCCATAGAGGTAAGAACTAGTGGCTAAATCAATTCAACTGAGACTCTCAGGGGTGAGGACTCAGAGGCTTTCAGTCTGAGGATTTGTGGAAACAGGATCAGCTGAGGAGTTGGCGAGGTGAGGTCGGCTGTGGCTTGTTCTGCTTCCTCAGTATCTGGCTCTGGTTTTTTTTTTTTTTTTTAATTGTAAGATTTTAAGATTCGTGTTACACTTCTCTCCTTATAAAATACAGTCAAGTGAGCCATCTTTGAGGAAGAGGCCACCGCTCTCCCTTACACAGCTGTGTCAGCCATGACTTAGGTCTAGCCGGTTCCCTGAAAGGCACATTCATATTCAAACAATAACCCTTCCTTTTCTCTTGTGCAATTCTGAGCATCAAACCCAGGGCCTCACACATGCTAGCCAAGACTCTTAGCACTGAGCCATGCCCTCAGCCTCAGGGTGAATAGTCTGTATCCAAATTGTCCCTGTTTGTTTGGGAGTCTTCCATCCTCTGTCTGCCTTGAACAACCAAAATAATAAGTAATAGTAATAATGTTTCTATATTAGGATGGAGAATGAAAATTTTATTTTCAATTAAACTATTTTAAATTAAAACTAAACATAGTTTTGATAGTTCACTCTGTAATTTGTCATTCAAGCCTAATTCCCTTTTGGTTCTTCCACAGCTCTCTGATTTCACCTTCCACAGCTCTTAACCACTGCGTTAGTGTTGTCAGCTTCGAAGAATCTAGAAGGGAAGTCAGGACAGGAACTCAGTACGGGAACCTGGAGACAGGAACTGAAACAGAGGCCATGGAGGGATGTTGCTTGCTGGTTTGTTTTTCATGGTTTGCTCAGACTGCTTTTTTATACAACCCAGAATCAACTGCCAGAGGATGGCACCACCCACAGTGGTCTGGGCCCTCCCACATCAATCATTAACCAAGAAAATGCCCCACAGTCTTCTTTCCAATAGGCCAGTCTTACAGAGGCATCGTCTTAATTGAGGTTCCCTCTTCTCTAATGACAAAAAAGCTAACCAGCATTGTGTGTGTGTGTGTGTGTGTGTGTGTGTGTGTGTGTGTGTGTGTGTGTGTCTGCATTATAGAATGGTTACAAAAGGGTTAAAGAAGTCATGCATTTCAAAGATTCCTTACTGGAGACAGAGGCAGATATAGATTGCAAAGACAGCTGCTGTAGTGCTTTGGTAAGGACCCCAGTTGGAGAGCTGTTGGAGTCACAGGGCTGGGCTCAGGGTTTCAGAGCTAGGCCACAGTCAAGCTGTAGAGGGGCAGGACTGTGGAGGTGTGGTGCAAGACCAGGACCCGATAGATGGATGAGCCGATGGAGAGACAGCAATTTAAACAGGTCATGTCAAACAGTGGTGATGGAGCTGAGCTGAAGGCCTGGGGAATATTGGGAACTCTCTGCCTATTGGTACAAAGACACAGACACACATAGACAGACAGACAGACAGACAGACAGATACACACACACACACACATACACACTCATGGAGGCTTTTTCTTAATTATAAATGCCCAGCCTTAGCTTGGCTTGTTTCTAGCTAGCTTTTCTTAACTTTAAATTATCCCATCTACCTTTTGCCTCTGGGCTTTTTCCTTTTCTTCTGTAATCTTACTTTCACTCTTACTCTGTGGCTGGCTGTGTGGCTAGGTGGCTGGCCCCTAGCATCCTCCTCCTTCTTTCCCTCCTTCACCCAAGATTTCTCCTTCAATATATTCTCTCTGCCTGCCAGGCCCACCTATCCTTTCTCCTGCCTCGCTATTGGCCGTTCAGTTCTTCATTAGACCATCAGGTGTTTTAGACAGGCACAGTAACACAGCTTCACAGAGTTAAACAAATGCAGCACAAACAAAAGTAATACACCTTAAAATAATATTCTACAACACTTACGTGTTCCCAACCTACTTTGAGAAACTTGCAAATGATAACTTTTTCCTTTCAGGAGTAGGTTATTTGTCAGTTTTTGCCTCAATCTGTGTACTTATCCTGTATCCACATTAGACTCAGAATGGGGCCAAGTGTTCCTTGTAAAATGGAGTCACTCGGGGCAAGGCACAACCTAATGGCCAGTTCGTTCTACACTTAGGAAGTAATCCAGAGAAAAGCACTACCTGATCTCTACACATTTCAAGCTGTGTTCGGCTGTGACGCAACTTTGCCATGCTGTGTCTTCTCTGTCACTCTGATCCAGGTGATGATGGAGTGATTATTTAAGAACAAGAATGATTTTTATTCAAACCTTGAGCTGGATTAATCTCAACAAGATGAGCAAATGCACTTCAAAAATGTGGAGACAATCTGGAAGTTCAGATATGGTAAGTATTACAATCAAATAAAAGGTGTTATTATATTTACAAATTCACCATAGACCCCGTCTTAGCCACTGTTCTATTGCTGTGAAGAAACACCATGTGTAGTGGGTAGCTGTTCCAGCTTTGACCTGGAAGTACTACCCCCATTGAGGCTTTCGATAACTGTCCCGCCTAGAAGGCGGGGCCAAGAGAGGAGCCCTGAAGACCCGAGATCCGGATGGGCTGGCTCTCTTGGTTCCTGGATCCTGAATGCTAGAGGGAGACTGAGCAGAGTTCTCTAGAGAACACTGCTGGACTGCGCTTCACCTTTCCCAGACCCTGTAACCTATCCCTTCACTTGTAAGTTACCCTACAAGATAAACCTCCCTTTAACTACGCAGAGTTGCCTTAATATTTCAACCAATAACCATGACCATGGCAACTCTTATCAAAGAAAGCATTTAAATGGGGCTGACTTACAGTTTCAGAGATTCAGTCCATTATCATCATGGGAGGGAGCATGGTGGCATGCAGGGAGCATGGTGCAGGAGAATAGTCGAAAGTTCTATATCCGGATCCCCAGGCAACAGAGAGAGACTCTGGGCCTGGCTTCAGCTTTTGAAATCTCAAGGCCCAGCCCCAGTGACTCACTTCCTCCAACAAGGCCACCATCTCTTACTCCATTTCAAGTGGTGCCACTCCCTGATGACTAAGCATTCAAATATATGAGCCTATGGGAGCCTTTCTTATTCAAGCCACCACAACCCCTGAAGGAGAATTATTCAATATGTATGTCCAATGCTGTTTCCTGGGACAGTCACAGACAAAATGAATCACAGCCTCAGAGGGAGGTGTCTGCCCCTTTATATCCAGGCAATTCTTGTGCCCGGTGTTGGTGATAGAACCCAGGGCCTTAAGCATGCTAGGTAGGTGCTCTACAGCTCAGCTCCCAAGAATTACATTAAATTCAAGAGATACATGCTGGGAGTATTTTGAGGTGTCTCATAAAACTTCATACCATTTAATGTCACAACACATCATATTGATAACTGTGTGAGTGTCCAATAGTCCCAATCTTGATCTTATCCTACAATGGTCTATAATTTCTGCTTTGGTTTCTTACTCAAAGGCAGGACTGGTAACTTAGCTGGTAGAATGTTTGCTCAGCATGCATGGAGCCCTGGGTTTGATCTTTCAAACCAAGTACATTTGATATGGTTGTGAATACCTGTAACCCCAGCATTTAGGGGGTGGATACAAGAGGATCAGAAGTTCAAGGCCGTCCTCAGCTACATCGTGAGTTCAAGCCCAGCCTGAGATATGTGAGACCCTGTCACAAACAACAAAAACAAAAATCTTGCAGGATGTTTGGATTCATGTGAACGCTCTTAGAACCAACCCACTGACAATCTGGTCTTGGTTTTGATGCTTTTTATTCATATCCAGTAAGTCCTTGATGCACAAAGAATATAGTGAGGCTAATGTTGCATTCATAATTAAAGCACGATGAATTTTGAGTGTTTTCCTTCTCAGGCATAGAGTCAAGCAACTAAAATAAATTTTCAATTAAACCTACAGTTACTTAGAAATAGCTCTCCCGTCAATCCTGAATTAAGGCAACTCCCAGGGAAGCGTCGTACTGAGAAAGAAAACTAAATTCCCTGATCTTGTGGCTGCACATCCCGTCCTTGACTAAGTGACTGTTTTCGTGAGGACAATAGCCATTTGGGAGTCCTTTTCAGTTGGGCTGAGACTGTACTCTCTCCTCACCCGAGCCACTGAGCTACAATTGTACATATAATTGTGTGGTGTCTTAAAGGCGTTTTCTGTGTAGTTTTTTATCAGAGAACGGCAGAAGATGACCAGAACCAAAAATACTTTTCTTCACATTGTGAAGCGGACTTTCAAGCTTTCGTCCATTCTTCAGCAAATGAAAAGCAAATGCCATGTAATCACAATTTCCTGGGATGTAAAACCATTAAAGAGGCACATTGATGTCCTCTGAATGGAGACACTGTAGCATGATTTGGATTGGCTCTGTTCTAGGGGGTTCTTGACACTCATATGCTCAAATCAAATTTTTCAAAGGGTTCCTTTGTGTCCAAGACACCCAGCCGGCCTGATCTCAACCACGCATTTCTGGGTGAATGCAGATGGCAATGGGGCGGAGTTGGGGGTAGGAAACGTCATTAAAGACTGTATTAATTCAATCCATACTTCAGGCTCGCCGATGATCTGAATTCCATTTTTCATATCGGTGTAAAGTGAAATGCTTTCAAGTTGTACTGTGAACCGAAGGGCTTGCTTGCTTGCTTGCTTTAAATTTGGAGGAAAACAATGGCCAAATATCAGTTAATTAGGATTTTAGCAGAAGCAAGGCTAAGAAACACCCCGACTTGGGTCATAGGTAATTAAAGGAGGTACATGTAGAGCAGAAAGTATTTTGAAACGATGTTAATCTTTTTAGGTCACTGAGAGAACTTCTTCATCACAGTTTGAAAAGTATTTCTAGGTGTGTGTTTGTAGATAGTCTTTGTTTTTTATTTTGGAACAGGCTAATGTACTTCAGGCTGGTCTTGAAGTCATTATGTACGGAAGGATGGCCTTAGACTTCTGATTCTCCTGCTTGTCTATTCTGACTTACACCCCACCTCCCAAGCGACAGGACTATAGGCATGTGCTACCATGCCTGATGTATGCAATGCTGGGGACTGAACCCAGGGGTTCATTCATGCATTCCAAGCCATCTGTCTACTCACTGAGCTACTTTCCTAGCCCTGTGTGTACAGTCTTTAAACATCTCACAAATAAAACTCTATTTACGTGTGTGTGTGTGTGTGTGTGTGTGTGTGTGTGTGTGTGTGTATATGTATGTATGTACATGCACGATGATGCATGTGTGTGAGTGCAGTCACACGTGTGTTACAGTGTGTGGAGGTCAGAGGAGTTCATTCTGTCCTTCCACTCTTTGGGTCCCGTGGATCGAACTCAGGTTGTCAGGTTTGGCTGCAAGCATCTGTCCTCATGGAGCCCTCTTATTAGTCAATGTAGGTAGAGTCGTAAAGCGGTTTCCAAAAGCTGTGGCAATTTCCCAGGAAAATATTTGCATATTTAAAAAAAACAAGGTTTGTGTTGTATGCTCAGATATGCATAACATCATCTTTTACTACTGATTACTATGGATGGAATGCTGTTCCAGGGAGGTCCACACCCTGTCAGTATTGAATGTCATGAAGTACTCAGTGAAATGCCTTGGACCTTGCCAAAAAAAAAACCCACCCCACTTTGTTTCTCTATTATAGCAGGTCTTATTTTAGGTTCTCCAAACAGGAGGGGATTCATCCTTCAAAATGGAGACCACCCGTGACGAGACTGAGGCTTTGAAGCAGCTGGGTGAGAAGGGTGGAGAACTAGAGCATGGTTGGGCTCTGGGTGGGTAAGCGAGGTCACAAGGGCCCGAGGCCGGAACTGCATGGAGCAGGAGTGATACATGTCATTCAGAGAAGGAAAGGTTCGGGACTAGATAGACTCTCCAGCCAGTGTCTGAAGTCCGAACTCATAGGGTGCTGGTTTGTTGACTCAGTTGCACACTGGAAAGTGAGTTTGGAGAATTTTCCCTCCTTCCTTTTCGTTCTTTCTTTCAGCAGAGTCTCATTGTGTCATCCAGGATGGCCTCAAATGACAGAGTCTCCTGCTTCAGCCTCTTGGACACGGAGACAACAGGTGTGTGCTGCCACGGCTTGAGCTAAGGGATTTTCTTCTTTCTTTTTTCTTTTTCTTTTTTTCTAGACAGGGTTTCTTTGTGTAACACCCTGGCTGTCCTGGAACTCACTCTGTAGACCAGGCTGGCCTCGAACTTGGAGATCAGCCTGCCTCTGCCTCCCGAGTGCTGGGATTAACAGCGTGCACCACAGCTGAGCAGTGGTGGCGCATGCCTTTAGTCCCAGCACTTAGGAGGCAGAGTCAAGTGGATCTCTGTGAGTTTGAAGTCAGCCTGGTTTACAGAGTGAGTTCCAGGACAGCCAGGGCTGTTACACAGAGAAACCCTGTCTCGAAAAACAAAACAAAACAAACACAAAGCATGAACCACTATGCTCAGCTTGAGTTAAGTGATTTTCAATAAGTCTTTGGTGACTTTCACCAGGCCCATTTTCAAGGAACCCCTTAAAGGGATTATATGTAGACACGTGGGCCTGGAACACATGAACATGAACAGGAGAATTTGCCTCTGAGAGATGAAAGCAGACCTGTAGTTCCCTTGTCTCGGGAAAATGTTGCAGTAAACCAGATGTTCTAAGTGCATTCCAACGCACGGCATGTGCTGCTCTGAACGGAAAAAGCCAAGTAATTGTGTTTTGATCGTGTAGGATCCACTGTGGTGGTGGTGGTGGTGTTTGAAAAACAAAGAAAAGCAAATAAGCTGAGAGCTGAAGTTTTGGGGGAATACATTAATTAATCCAGCCTCATGGATGAGAATCGAGTTTCAGCATTCTTTACACGGACAGTTCTCTGATGAGGGTTCCGTGGAGAAGGTGGTGGGAGACACAGGAAAGGGCAGCGGGGAGGTCTGCCACAGGTAAATCCCAACCTTCCATGGTAGCACGTCATGATGGGCAGCAATGCTCTCGGGACAGGCCGTCTGGAATCCTAAAGTGTTCTGAAACTCGTAAGTGAGGACATTTAGCAGAGAGTCAAAAGCACGTATTCTGAAACCCAAGTACCCAGGCTTAAATCCCAGCAATGTCATTTCCGAAGATGACAGTTCTTGGTTTCTTCACTTGCACAAGAGTGCCAAGTCTGTCTCACAGGAAAAGAAATTTAGATGCCTAAACTACTTTGTGTACATTCCGTGTGGTTATTCCCAAAACAGCATTCAGCATCCATATGTATTCCATTCCATACTGTGTACTGATTCTGCTGTGAAAATGGTTTTACTATAGTAAAGACTACATCAGTGGCTGTGACTGACCTACAGATTAGAACTCATAACTCCCAAGCCACTACAGTCCAATGAGAATTTCTTTTGCAAAGATTAACACCCTCCTAATAGCTAAGTGGTAGTGGCACACGCCTTTAATCCCAGCACTAAAGAGGCAGAGGCAGGCAGATCTCTGTGAGTTCAGGGCCAGCCTGGTCTACAAAGTGAGTTCCAGGACAGCCAGAGCTGTTACACAGAGAAACCCTGTCTCAAAAAACAACAAAAGACCTTCCTACTAGAGGATGTTCTAGAATACCTGGAGGGACATTTGAGATACACATTAATGGAATTTACATACTACACATTCCACCCCTATTGTTCATTTGAATAAAATTAACATCAACCAAAACAAAACAAAAAAAATGAAAGAATAAAACAAACAAAAATTCAGTTTATTGAAGCAAAAGTTTTCATGTGAATTGATAATTCTTGTCCACCAGGGGGCAGTCCTCTCATGGAAACCAAGAACCAACAGGCCAAGAATAAATAAAAATCTGTCATTTAAAAAAAAGAAAGGAAATTTCTTCTTTAAAATTAAGTTCAATTTCACTAAAATTTCCAGAACTGTTCTTGATCTCTGTTAGATGGACAACTGAGAGACAGGACACACAAGGAAGCCACTCACTCCTCTGGAGCGGAGCTTCAGAGGCAGGTGGATGAGCATGGTCTCCAGGGGTACTCTCTGAGGCAAACTGATCCACTACTGCAGTTACTGTTCAGAACAGGATGTAGATGCAAGAGAACTAATGGCAATTCACGGCAGTACCAAAGCCTCAGGAGATACTCATCAAAGGATGCTTTTCGTCCTGGCCTGGCCCTTTTAAAAAGTGGTACAGAGAGCAGTCACTGTAAAAATAAGAATGAGCAACTCAGGAAATACATCCTAAAGCTTAGAATGCTGGCCCATGTTTTGTCAAACCTGGGGTCTTTATAGCAAAATAAACGACCATGTTTCAGGCTCTGGGTTGACATCTGGCCTGGGGTGAGATGTACTTCATGATGGTCAGAATATAGATGCCACACTTAGAGATAGAAAGAAATGAGGTTTTTTTGAAAAAATTATTGATATTTTATGTATGAGTGCTCTGCTTGCTGGCAGAGCATCCAATCCTATAATAAATGGTTGTGAGACGCCATGTGGTCACCGAGAATTGAACTCAGGACCTCTGGAAGAGCAGCCAGTGCTCTTACCTACTGAGCCACCTCTCCAGCCCTGAAATGAGGCTTCTTCAACTCTGAAAATCTCTCCTCTTTGGGGGAAGCTAATGTGGTGGACCACAAGAGCTAAGGGTCAGTTGAGTTCCAATGTGCTACATAATTTGCAACAAACTAGACCCCGTACTGTATAGGAGAAAGATTGACAGATGACCTTGATGTAAAAGAGATAGAAATTTTAGCATCTTTTAAGCTGTGAGCCTTGGGCAGCATGTGAGTAGGAGAGCATTGCCAAACCCTGAAGGACTGACTAATGAGCCACAGTGATCACCATATCCTATCACATCACGGATTTATAGGGTTTGACCTATTACAAAACACTTTGCAACACAATGATCTCCTAATTCCTCCACAAATGGGATTTCGAAAGGTTTCAATAAGATAATCCACAGAGTGTTTGGAGGGTGCCTGGGCCTCAGGATGGACGGAGATGCCAGTGTTGTGATTTGATCCTGTAACCTAGAGACTGTCCTATCCACATTGACTTCCTTCTTTCCTTCCTTCCTTCCTTCCTTCCTTCTTTCTTTCTTTCTTTCTTTCTTTCTTTCTTTCTTTCTTTCTTTCTTTCTTTCTTTCTTTCTTTCTTTTTATAATAAAAGCTCAAGGGAAATAAGGGGCTCATTCAGCGTTACACAGCAGCAATGTCAGGAGCCACACCCTGAACCTGTATGTGTTTTCCCTCTTCAGTACATGTTCCAAGAAATTATTTAGAGAACCATATATAGCACCGTATGGGTGAGTTTGGGCTTTTTTGTTTTCTTTACCGATAACAAAGTGAGAGCCAAGTTAGATACCCCGCCATGGGCTTTCCCCTTGGCTTCATGTCTCACTGACAGGACTCAGGCTTTTTTGCTGTTTGTTCTTAGTTTGCCTTTTTTGTTTGTTTGTTTGTTTTGTTAATGAGACAGGATTTCATGTTGTCATGTGGGTCTCAAAGTCTCTAGTACCTAAAGATGGCCTTGAACTCCTGATCGTCCTAATTCTACCTTCCAAGGCACGAACTATGCTAGGGTCAGGACAATGTGGTGGTTCTTAACCATCACTGAGCGTAATAGTGTCCTCGGGAAGTTTTGTTTTGTTTTTTGTTTTTCGAGACAGGGTTTCTCTGTGTAGTTTTGGTGCCTGTCCTGGATCTTGATCTGTAGACCAGGCTGGCCTCGAACTCACTGGCTCTGCTTCCTGAGTGCTGGGATTAAAGGCATATGTCACCACTGCCCAGCTGTTTTTTTTTTTTTTTTTTTTTTTAGTACTGAGAGGGGACCCCCAAAACCTGTCCTAATCAAATGAGGTTCCCTTCCTCTTTGGTCTCTGCAGGGGTAGGCGTGAACCTGAAACCCAGCCCCTCGCTTCCGTCTCCAAATGAAATGTTCCTTCTGCCGCCACGGGTAACACTGTTGGTCCCATGAAGGATAACACGGTCACAACGGGACACTTGCTACAGAAAAATTAGACTTCAAAACAAAAGATACCCAAAGAGGTCCATTTCCAGGAAAAAGCGTGGAGGTTAGGAAACAAGGTACCCTAGAAGAAGTCAGACCCCGGTGAATATGCCAGCACATTTCTCCAGCCGCGGTACACCAGAGAGGAGCTCCCCCTTTCCACAGAGACAAAGAGAGCAGGTGTGCTGGTAGCCACTCGGTCTCCCTGGAAGCGTAGCAGGAGTTATGGGAGTGACCCACACTTCTCAGAGTTCCTTGATGGTAGTTACTGTTTATGCATGGGTGTGTGCCTCTGGGCCTGAGAACGGTCTCATACACTTTTGTACTTGATAAGAGTATATAGTTGCCGGGTGGCGGTGGTGGTGCATGCCTTTAATCCTAGCACTCAGGAGGAAGAGCCAGGTGGATCTCTGTGAGTTCGAGGCCAGCCTGGTCTACAGAGTGAGAGCCAGGACAGCCAGGGCTACACAGAGAAACCCTGTCTCGAAAAACAAACAAACAAAAACAAAAAAGAGTATATAGTATAGGACCCAGAATAAGCACTAATCCAAGTTTAAATGCATAGTGGGATCCATTAGCCAAAATATTTCACTAGTCAAACCAGTCGGGTAATCCTTCAGCTCCAAACTGACTATGAGAAGATTAAAGTCTAATGTTAAGTAATCCTGAGACCAAATTTTCCAGCTAATTGTAAAACATGGAGGCCTCTTTTAATTCCCCTCCAGTGACAATTCACCTGTTCTTGGCTCCACCTCCAAAAGGCAGCAGACAGTTTCCGTAGGAAGCCCTGGTCAGAACCACCAGGGCAATGCTGGATGTTGAGCTGCATCGTCCAGATAGCCTGGCTGAACTATTTCCTTCCAAGGCTGACATTGAAATTGGGAAACCCCCACCACCTTTATAAATAATTATTCTCTGATAGTTGGCAGCAGGTCTTCAAAATTTGCCTCAAATGAGCAAAGTGTAAGTTGTATCACTGTTTAAATATATCTCGTTTTTCTCTTTGTAAAACGCAAGACTTTTTTTCTGGTTGGTCTGCAGCTTGGGGAGAATGGTATTTGTAAGTTGCCCTGCCTTGGGTTAATCATTGCTCTCTCTCTCTCTCTCTCTCTCTCTCTCTCTCTCTCTCTCTCTCTGTGTGTGTGTGTGTGTGTGTGTGTGTGTGTGTGTGTGTGTGTGTGTGTAGGCACTGGCCTGTATGGGATCAGTTTGAGAAATCTTTTTTTTTTAAGGGGCATGGCATTCTCACTTTGGAGGGATAAAGGCCACACGAACAAAAGTTTTCGGCACACCACAATGGAGCCTGTCAATTAGACTAGGTAAAGCTAACACAAATGAATGCGTTCCTGAAGAAGATGGAACATGGCGAGGGAGAGAAAATGAGGCCAGAGGAATAAAGGACATTAGGAGTGACAGCGATTCTGTGCAGGGACCTTTAGGAGCACGTGTGCTAGCCCCAGCAATGCTCTGATAAAGAGCGACAACACAAAGACCTGCTCCTGGCTCACCCTAAGTCACAAATAACCAGAATTCCCAGGGAAAAGTCATGTTTCCATCTAGCGGGAGTCCTCTAGATGCCAGAAAGGACACTCTTCTGTGATGTCAAAATATGGATAGACTCAGAA
>NC_081426.1:59632119-59709619 GCF_949786415.1 Peromyscus eremicus | reverse complement strand
CAGCTTTATTATCTCTCCCGAACGACAGGGATTTGTCTGATAACCCCCCGAAGACCAAATGTCAAGTTTAACCAAATAGTTATTGCTTTATCAACCCGAGTCTGCAAATAAATTAATCAAAAGCAAATCTGTCCTTTGTGCGACTCATTTGCTGGTAATGGATGGATATGAAGATTTGCCGATATTATTGTCTGTCATTCAATCTAACAAAGTGAACATTTATTGCATATATATTAAAAATTATCCCGGAATCGAGTGGCGCCGGGGTTGCATTTATTGGAGTCTTCCCAGGGGTGAGGTCCCCTCGGATGCGGGCGCGTGGGGAATGGCACATAGTGCACCAGCGAGAGTCCCAAATCTCTTTAAGTCTCAGCGCCTGCCTAGGCCTTCTCCGAAGGCGTCGTGCCCTCCAGCCTTTGCCCCCCAGCTTCGGGACGTGTGGGCCACCGCCAGTCGCGCCGCAGACCTGGGCCAGCCGAGCGAGCGAGCGTGGGGAGCCCTGCGACTGTCAAAACAAGACGAGCCCGGGGCACTCACAAGGGGACTGACTCTAGGAAATTTAGGGAGGGCTTGTGATTGAAGAGAGAGAAACGGGAGGGGACAGCGCGCCTTTGTCTTCTCTCGGGTTACATCATTTTCTAATTAGGCATAAAATTGTGTTCATACACTGGTATTGCGGCCTTCATAAACATCGTCATTATGGTTTATAAGAACGCCATTGTGGGGAGGCCATCCCAAAATAGAAAGCGCTGGGGAGAGAGAGGCCTGGAGCCCAGGAGGCTGGGCTTTGTCCTCCCCTGGGAGAAGATGGATGGCCAATGTCACAGAGATGATGACTTGAAACCATTAAATTGTCAGAAGAGGGAGAATCTTTATCAGCCCCCAGCGCTGCTGGAAAATTCTAGAGACAGCCGCCGATGGGTCTCGGTTGGGAAAGGAAGGCCGGGTGGCTGGGTTTGCCAGGCAGGTTGGAGCCTGAGGTAGGGTAGCAGCCTGCAGAGGCGAAGTGGAAGATACAGGGCAACCCAGGCCACCGTGGTCTCTTTCTTGGGTGCTCACAGACTTCAGCGAGTCACCTGGTCCCGAGCTTAGCTCCCTTCCCAAATGCATACCCAAGGCTGGCTAACACACGTTCACCGCCAGAGAAAGGAGAAGGGCAGAGAACCCCCGAACAGCTGAGGACTGTACTAGGCAGGGACAATTGTTCCCATTATTAGGGGCCGAGGCCCAAACCCAGCCCTCTGCTCTGTTGGGGGGCGCCTCGCTAACTGGATGGAGATGGATGGAGGCGCCCCTGAGCCCGCGCCCCGGCGTCCTGTCAGACCCCCTGGCAATTACTGTCCCGCCAGAGTGGACACACTGCCCGCCACCCTGACCCCAGCACGAGGGCCCACTGGCTGCCTGTTCTGCTGCGGCGATTTTCCCTCGCCTTTACAATAACCCCACATGACATAAATAACTCCCGTGTGCTTGCCCACATTTGTTTGAGCGCCTCAATTAGCAGGAAATTAGCTGTTACTTTTTTTTTTCCTTAAAAAAAAACAAAAACCAAAAAACAAAAAAAACCGGAAAAGATTTGTGTCCTAACTTGTCCGCCTCTAGTATGGGTTCTAGTGGATCTTGGAATTCATCTTATTATAACAAAAATCATTTCGCTTCTGCCTCTGCCAGGGTAGGTTTCTCTTTGCTTGGACCGGGCTCTGCCAGATATCCTTCATTTTGATGCTCCATTCAGGTAGTGGTGGAGTCTCCAAAACTTCTCTGTGGGCGCAGGGGTGGGTGGGGACAGGACTAGGAGCAAGGTCACCTCTCTGGCCTGCCCCTGCTGGGTTTGGGATTGTCAGAGAGAGAGAGTGCATCTGTTCAACCAGGCCACCAGGCAGGGAATGCATACATCTCACTGACTTGGTCTGGTAAGGGGTGGGCATGGGCTGATATAGTCGGAATGGGATCGTGCCTGATTGTGGTTGTGCGCAGTGGGTTGCCAGGTACCGAGATCGGAGGGAGGAGAGAAATGATTTCCAACGTTCTAGGAAAATGGTCTCTACAGTTGAGGAGACCTGGGGATGTCAGAGCCAGCGTCGCACCCTGAGGTATCTTCTTGCTGATGATGTTGGGTAGCAGTACCAGGCCACTGGCTTCCTGCCAGTCACCTCCTGTCTGGACAGGATTAGGGGCAACTCAAGAACTTCTGAGATGGAAGGGTTTCTACAGGTCTGGTGTAAGGGTGCTTCTAAGTGTAAAGTTACAGAAAGAATAAACACACACACACACACACACCACTTCACAGCTTTAGCAGAGGGGTTGGGACCTCCCCTCCCCCAACCCCTTTAGGGAATTTTGTAAAAAGCCTTGGCTAAGCTTTGTTAGAGAGAGCCACTCTGTTGAGCTCAGGTCCACGGCTGACCTCCTCCACTGCCCTTGCAGCTGAAGCTGCTAAGGCTTCCACTGTATCAAAATCAACAAACACAAAACAACAAGCCCATGATAATATCCCAGTTCCACAAGGTCAGCCAATTCTTGTATTGTGCTTGCTTTATTTTTATTGAAGACAACGTCATGCAAATGTCCAAAGATGCTGAGCCTATAATCCTAGGGCTTGGGAAGCTGAGGCAGGGGGATCAGAAATTCCTAGGCTACCTAGTAAGTTCTAGCCTGGGCTATAGTGAGACTTATTTTTTTTTTTTTAAAGCAGAACAAGAATAGCACAAATAAACAACCCAAATACCTGGAACATAGTGTTCACACTGTCATTGTCCATGTCATCGTAGGTAGGTGTAAACTGGTAGTGGCTCACTGATTAGTGTCCCTAATTTCATTTATTCATTACTGGTCATTAGTCATCCTTTAAGTAATTCCACAGATGCTCTCTGATAGCTCCATATGAAATACAAAAGAAATAGAATTCATTGCAGTTGAGGTACGTTGTTCTCTTAGGAGAAAATTTCCATGTGGACTGAAGGATTTTCGGTGTAACCTCATTGTGGAACCCCAAGATGCAGGCTTAACCTGACCTGACCAATTTCTGACTTAGGGCCCAGGTCAGGTACGGAAAGGTTCTGGGCCTTGGTGGTGTTGTCTATGAGATGATGGGGTAGGAAAGTGTTCATGCTTGAGAAGTCTCCTTAAGTTCTCTAGAGGCATTAAAGGGTGGAATATTCATCCGGCAAGCCATGGGAGAGCATCAAAGTGCCTCCAACAGGCTTCGGGGAGACATCAATTTTCTGATTGTGCCTCTGAACCCCAGATGTTAAAGGACAAAGCACAGGAAATGTGTAGGTCGAACACACTACAGATTAGGAATCTGGCTGTCACTGTGGAAACTTAGTTGGCTTATTTACCCTTAGTAAACTGATTTCTTCTACACAGAGGGCATATGAAATACCTGCCTATGTGGTGGGGCAGAAGCAGGCAGATCTCTGCCATAGTTACAGAGAAACATCCTGTCTCAAAACCAAAAACCGAACCAAACCAAATTACCTGCCTTTTTACAAAATAGCTCTAGTGGTCGGTTCTGATAATGTGTGAAAACTAACAAACATCATGGTAATTAAAAATACAAATGACAATCTGGGATTCCACTCTCTTTACTGCCTGGGATAGATTTCCTTTCTTTAATTTCTTTTAAAAATCATTTTTAGGTGTGTGTGTGTGTGTGTGTGTGTGTGTGTGTGTGTGTGTGTACATGCACATGTGAATGCAAGTACCCATGGAGTCCAGAAGAGGGCATTGGTCTCTGGACTTGGAATTGCAGGTGGCTATGAACTTCTCTTTGTGGGTTCTGGGGATGGGTCCAGGTCCTCTGGGAGAGCAGAATTCACTCTCATAAGGGCTAAGCCATCTCTGCAGCCAGATGTTCTCTTTCTTGTGGGATTTCCTTTTTTCTTGTCATTCTGCAGAAATTAGGGGATTCTGTTTTAGGGAGCAGCTAGTCTCAAATTGGAACATTTTAAGCCTTGCACAGTTCCTTCTTGGAATTCAGCATCTATATGGCTACAAAAGAGAAGATAAAGTCTTGGGGAGATCTAACATACAGAAATATACTCCAGTCAATACTTCATTGAACTTAAGCCCCTGCTATTTGGAGTTTCATTAGAAATAAGATTTCTTATTGACAAAGTGAGGAAAGCGAGAAGCTTTTGAAGTTATTTGGCTGATCCTTGCTTCCGAAGAAATACATGATTTTATTCTCAGCAGGAAAAATAAAACAAAACGCCAAGCGCTCTTTTCATAGGATGCCCCTTGCTAGAGACCCGTTAGCTTACTTGGATTAGGGAAACAGAGTCAATTGCCCAAGAAGCTTCACTCTTTGCTGAAATGCAGGGAGACCCAATGGGTTCTGAGAGAAAGGACCTTGGCAAGTCTGTGTATCAGAAGTGGAAGTGTTGACAGAGGAGGAAATGGGGATGGGGGACACAGCCCCAAGGAAGAGCATCCCACCTTTCTCCTGGAAGCAGGAAGATAATAAGGCCACTCGTCTGTGGTTTTCATCCTGTGTGGCCTGTGGAATTCATCCAGCAGTTCTCAATTAAGGAGGCTGCCTTTTCCTTTTCTTCTCTCAACTTTGGTGATAAATGTTAGCGACCTGATCCTATCTATTATGGTGCCATTACCACAGAATGTTGACTGAACTGGTTCTTTTATCTTCATTATGGAGCTGGCTCCCTTGCAGATTTATGCATTTTTTTAAAAATATTAAAGTCTTTGTTTAAGCCTATTCTCTTGTTGACTTTCATTGACCCCACCCCTCCCGACCCAGTCCCTAATTCTTTCCCATATTTAATATTGAAACATTTTTTTCTCTCTCAGTGTTTCTCTTGGCTTTGTTGCCGTCCGTTTGACGGCTGTCCCTAATGGCCTGTGCTGTTTGCTCTGTTCTTGAACTTGGTGGGGTCACACATTCTTAAACAGTGATGTTCTCTGGATGTCTACCCTTGCTGTCCGGCCAAGTTGCTCGGTGTCACCAGCTCTGCCCTTTTCCCCCGCCCCTAACTACCAACTGCCCCTAATCACTTAAACAAACACCTTTCCTAGTAGTGGCTCAGGCCCCCAGAGCCTTTTGGGTTTTGTTTAGCTGACGCTAATGCTCTGCCTGGCCCACCGGCGGCTTGGCCCCGCTGACCTGGTACATCGCAGCTCTTCTCCTTGGAGCGCGGCCTTGTCCAGCGGCCCCTGGGCCAAAGGCCAGGGTCCGGGCAAGACTGAGCAGCTGCTTGAGGTTGGCTGCAAGAAGACATTACCGGCCAACTTTAGCTTGGAGCTGGCAAATGGACGTATTCACCTCCCTGCCCCACCCCCTCCCCCATCCACCAACCCCATCTACTGCGGGGGCTAGGAACAAGACAAAGGGGCAGATATTGGGAAGAGGAGCGGGAGAGACTCATCCCGCACCAGAAATCTTAACTCCCTTCTTGGGGGCCGTCTGTTCAGTTTCACAACACTTACAAGAGCAATTTCCAGAATTGAAGTTGCCTGGTGTTTTGATTCTTCCGTTGCCTGTGCATTTGTGCCCCGAAGGTCCCTTCCAAATGGATACTAATTGTGGGGGCTGCACGCTGCTGGCTGCTCCAATGCCCCAGGGCCCCGAGGACCTGCTTCTCAAAGCCTTAATTGACAAGGACCTGTCTGTATTTAGGAGCAGCTGGTCCAGAGCGTTGGCACATCAGTGCAATCTTAACGCAGCATCCCTAGCCCCGAGGAGGATGAGGGTAAATGTGGTTAAAATGAAGGAAGATTTATAGCCCGCCCCCTTGGGTAATAGAACAGAAGACAGCTCCCAAGATTTTCCCCTATGAGGGGGTTCATTCATCAGCTCCCGGGCCTAGTAACCTGATAGGAGGCTCGATCTCGCTATTATTGCTAATGGGGGAGGGGAGGAGGCTCTCTCAGAACAATTAGGCAGGTGACAATATCTCACTACAGTGCATAGCCCCCGAAACTGGACGGAAACTTGGCTCAGCACGAGCGCAGTCTTCATGCTTCTGTGGGATCCCGGCGCCGCCGGTGCCTCTCTGCCTGGGTCTGGCGCTGGGTTAATGGTGGCGCCGCAGGCAGGCTGGGAAGAGAGCAGAGGGCGCTCTGGCTGCCCTTCCCCGGAACCGGGAGGCTTTCAGAGTCCTTTGCGACTCCTCAGGACGTTTCAAAGTTCCAAACTGTGGGTGGAAGGGGAGAGAGCCTAGCGGTCAGCTTCTCCCTGACGCGCCCCAGCGGGCGCAGCCGGCTCCCCAACTGCTGCACGCTGAGAGCGTTTCTGAGACCTGCTCGCTCGGTAGACACCGCCATTCAGCCGCTTACAAAGAAGGTTGATTGGTTCAAGAGGAAGCTGGTTTTGTTGCGATGTGTGGGAAATACTTTGATGTCCACCCGGTTCGCACGTGTGAACAGGGATAAAGGGGTTTGGGCATCTTCATTGAAATTTCAAGTTTTTAAAGCAGAAATTCCCCAACTTTTGCCTGTTTTTCTCAACATTTTCTTTTTCTTTCTTTCTTTTTTTCCCCCCTGCCTTTAGGAACAATGCCAACATTGAAGCCCTCGGTTGGAGTCTGCACAGTTGGAGATCTTTGGTGCCGTTTTAGACATCTTTGGATTTCATCAATCAAACTGACTGCAATTTTCCATAAAAACCCTGAATTTGGGTCAGAAAGTGGGCAAAGTAGATAAAGATCATTCGAGCTGTCTTATAAGATGATAAATAGATATCCTTTCAGGCCAACAATGCTAAAGTGCAGTTTTGTGATTCCCTTCCATGGGCTGTGAATGCAGTGAGTCGAAACGATTTATACATGTTTTCCCATGGTTTAGGGGGTGTCTTTACATACTTGTCAATAGTAGTCTGACCTTTCCCCCACTGAGTTGCTAAGTGTGTTAGTGGTTTTGGGTATTCCCCCCACCTCCCCCGTTGGGGTGTGTGTGCTTCCTCTCAAGAAAAGAAGGCTTTAATATTAATAGAATATGGGTTTGATCTAGACAAGTCTCCACGAATAGACTGGTTGCAGAGGCCCATGAGTTGGTGGAGAGTTCCCATCTACTTTGTGGTTACTCTTTGGAGTACCTCTTTGGACACCACGCTGGGATGTGAACTCACTTTCTTAACAACAACATCACTGGCACTGTGTCCTTATTCTTGAACTTGACAAATGGACCTTTGTATAAGGTGAACAAAAAGAGGCACTAAAAGAAACAGCAGAAGGAAGTTCCTTAAGGGTATGAGTCCACTACTCCCAGAGATCTTTCAGAATGCTAGCTGACATGATTTCTTAGTGGATAAATGCATTTTAAATATTTTCTCCTCATTATTAAAAATAATTATTTAGCATGCATTGCAAGTCACTTTTTACACACTAGTTGCTGCTTCTTTTCTAGAAATTTTCATGACCCTCACTCTCAAAATGTGCATATTTTGATAATCCCAGTATTTTTGTCTTACCAGATAATTTGAGAGATTCATAAAGAATCTCCATGGAGAAATCCTAACTGCCCTTCTTGGCTACTTAAGAATTATTTGAAGTGTCCTGTGAGCTCATAGATCTTTCTTGTGGAAGTATACACAAATACTTAGTAAAACACCTTTATTTCTCTTGATATAAGACTCCTTCCTATATATGTCCCAGGAACACCATCTCTTTTCTGTGGTTGGCTTTTCCAAACTTGCTAAATACCAAATGTATGCTGTGAACTATGTATAGGGGAGAACACGGTACAGTGGGAGTTAATTACTGTTATTAACTTACTGGCTTTATTAGTTTTGAATGAAGCACATACGCTGTGGCTACAGTTACTTAGGCACTCTTTATTAGCTAAAATAATTTGCAAATTTTGTACATACTCTCACCATATAAGATTTAAAATGGCAGCTGGAAACTTGGGAAAGATCCTTGCCTTGCCATCATTAGTCTTTAATAAATCTGGCTTCCAAGTACCAAACATTTTAACATATGGCTGTCTAACTCTTTAAGTCTTCCAATACCATTTTATTTATCTTATCTTATACGACAATGATATGCATAAGTGATATCATACATTTAAAATTATTTGCCTAATTTAAAAAAGACCGCTACAAACAGCAAATCCATGAAGAAGAAAAAAATAATCATTGTAATTATTTATATAAAACAAAACATATATACATTTCCTAATTGGTCTTTCACTATCTCTTATTCCAAATACTTAACTTACATATATTTATAGTACCCATAAAATCTACTTAATTTGCCTCTTTACTCAATGAGTAAAGAGGCAAAAAGGAAGGAGGGTGTGAAGACTGAAACCTCAGATGTTGTGGGGCTGAGAGTGTTGCTCAGCAATAGAGCACTTGTGAAGAGGCTCTGGGCTCAATCAACACACTCATACACACCCCACCCAACCCCTCACCAACAATAAATGAAGTTTATTAATTACACCCAATTGTAGCAGACGAAAAGCATATCTAAGACCATTGTATCAATAAATAGAATGGTAGAACTGTGTTCACCATTGAAGTGTGCTATAAACACCTGTTTCAGAACACCAGCAACTGTGTCCAATGGTCATTGATAAAATTTCTAGTTTGGAGTTTCAGCATGCTCTGGGCACACAGTAAAGCCATTTGATTACTCTTATTGTTGGTGAGAACAGAGACCCTATTGATTAAAGGGAAAAAAGCCAAAGCCTTTATGTGATCTGCCATGTTCTATACATAAGGTATAGTCTGCAGGGTCTATGTACACTCAAAGCTTCAGACGTGGGTTGTATGTTTACGTCTGTGACGTAAATCATTTGGCTTGGCTGGTACTAATTCTTCTAAGCCTCATAATTATAGTCTAGAAAAGGAACTTTTAGATTAGTTTAGTGCTCCATATTCTAGAGGAGAAAACTAAGGCTGACTAGATACTGTGGCAGTCAGAACAAGTAGCCTTTTACTTTATCACCTTTCCCTCACTAAATCAGGAACACGTTTCTTTAATTTTCTTGGAGCTAAAAAGAGAGAGGGGGGAAAAAAACTAAAGGTAAGAAGTGAGAAAGGAAACAGAGAAGGGGAGGGAGGGAGAAATGAAAAGAGGAAAGAAAGCCAGAAGGCATTTACTAAGTTCTTGTGGCCAGCTCCTCCCACTGATAGCACACATCTGATAAGCTACTGCCTGCCCAGGGCACAGGAAGCACAAGGTCAATTAGACTGATGCCAGCAACTCTTTGGAGGTTAGACAGCAGGAGTTCTTCTTCATGGGAGGATTTTCTTCTTGAGAATTATTTGTACAGTTCCCATAGTCTTTTCAAATGAGGACATGAAAATGATCCAAACTTGGGGAGCAGGCCCAGTGAGAGGGGGGAGGAAAGGGGGAGAGGGAGGGTGAAGAGCAGGTGGGGGGTGGGAACCAAGGTGAGAAGGATGGGCACTGAGGTCCTCAGCTGTGCAGTCTGCCTATAGATAGAGGCTCTCCCTCCCCCATTGCTTCCCACCCCCTTCTCTCTTTCCTCCATTTTGGGGGGCTAAGGGTGGAACTCAGCACATACTATGCACATGCTCAATGACTAAGCTATAGCCCCAGCTCTAGGTACTTCACCTATCCCTGTTCTTCTCTGGGCGACAACACACACATTTTAAACAATCCATATAGAATACACTTTGTATCCTTATAGCCATAATATTTGAAATCCACCATTCAACCCAAATCCACAACTGCACAGTGATCCAGTGTGCTCTTCAAGTCTTTTAGAGCTTATGCTAACATGTGCAATAAGGAATGATAACCTTCTTATTTTCAATAACGACACCATTAGCTTACTGTCATGACCTCCTCTATGACGGTGATTATCTTGGTAGTTACTGTCAAATTTTGTCATTTTTGAAAATGATGTGGTTTACTAGGATTTTTTTTTTCCGGGGTTTAAATGGCCATCCAAAGTAAATAATTTAAAGAAACCCTACCTCTTGGTCTCATTTAGCTGGGCGATTTAAACACAAGTTATTGAGGAGGGAGTCATGAATATTCTGAGAGACCCAACCCTCTGGTCCTAAGTCTACTGTGTCTGTAAGTTTGAAATTGCTTGCTGAAATGGCACACCACC
This sequence comes from Peromyscus eremicus, assembly GCF_949786415.1. Taxonomy (NCBI): domain Eukaryota; kingdom Metazoa; phylum Chordata; class Mammalia; order Rodentia; family Cricetidae; genus Peromyscus; species Peromyscus eremicus. Next base: position 59,699,575 of record NC_081426.1, on the reverse strand, counting down.
AATTCCTTGCAAGTATGCAAAGGCCGTTTTACCTTAGACCATTTTCAAGTTTTAATAAGGGTTTAATAGCCTTTGATTTAGAGGCAGCCAGAGCAAAGTTGTTGAATTGAATAGAGGCTAACATATGGGTAGGGTTTTAAGGAGCCATTCCCATCTAAACCCCAAAATGGTTTCAACCAGCAGGTAGCCTGATGCTTATTTAATGAAGAAATGTGTGAGCAGCTGCTGTTTCCCATCTCCAGATGCAGTTAGCTTCCACTGCTCTGTAACAAACCAGGAAGAAGACCAGATTTCAGCTGTAATTTGGGACTATTCTATTAGATATGTAGGGCTACCCCACTAGATTCATAAACAAGAACAATGAAGCTGGTTTAAGGAAGAAAATCAAATAGACTAACCCTGGGGTGAAACCTGTGGGTTGTGTTTTGGGATCTATTGCTTCGTTTCTAGGTCATACATGCTTTCAAGTTTAGATTAAACCTTAATAGCCTTTCTATAGATAAATACACACCAACCTGACACTGGATTTGGACTGACCTTGTGGGAGTACTGCAGGTGGATGAGTGAGGTTAACTTTTGCTTCCCAGTGCATGGTGGATGTTGTCAGAATCTTTTTTTTTTTTTTTTTTTTTTTTTTTTAGGTTTTTTGAGACAGGGTTTCTCTGTGTAGCTTTGCGCCTTTCCTGGAACTCACTTGGTAGCCCAGGCTGGCCTCGAACTCACAGAGATCCGCCTGCCTCTGCCTCCCGAGTGCTGGGATTAAAGGCGTGCGCCACCACTGCCCGGCTGTTGTCAGAATCTTAATGCCATTCTACCAAAGCCAATGAGAAGAGGAAAAGGCATCTGGGACTGTGGTATGGCCTGCATAGACATTCCTACAGCAGGGCATAGCTAATTTAAATAAATTGCTCTTTTTACTCCTGCTTCAAGCCAGTTCTCCTATGGGCTTGAGGCCTAAATATGTGGTTACTTTTCTTTTGGTATGGCTTTTGAGCAATTATGAATTAGAGACATGTGCTGATTGCTCTTCCTCATCATTAACACATGCTGGGCCTCTTTGAAAGGAACACAATTGGTGTTTTTGCCCTCCTAATAGACTCCTTACTTAAGAGAACGATTATAGAACCTTTCTCTGACCTTGGCCTTGGGGATAGAGTTGGCTACAGTCTAGCAGCTTCTACCTGCTCTTTCTTATAAACAGTTCCCAAGTTGGGTGGGGGCTGGGGCTTGCTTCAGAGATGCGGCTCTGGGTCTACGGAAAATGGCCTACAGTAATACACATTTAAGTTGAGCTAAAATTATATATTCAACTATACAGGGCCAGTACAAACAATGAATCTATTTGGGAAGTTCTTTCTTTTTTTCTTTTTAGTCTCATTGCAACAAACACTTACTTTTTAGTGTATTAATTGGTGATTAAGGTAAAGTATTTTTCTCTTTTAGACTCTCAGAAGGCCTATGCTGTTATGTAACCCCTTCTATGAAGCCAGAAATGGGGAGGGAGACAAAAAAGGAGACAATTTAAGCCTTTTTTTTTTTTTTTTTTTTTTTTTTTTCCCGAGACAGGACTTCTCTGTGTAGCTTTGGCTATCCTGGAACTCTGCCGCGCTCTGTAGACCAGGCTGGACTCATACTCAGAGATCTGCCTGCCTCTGTTTCCTGAGTGTTGGGATCAAAGGCGTACAGCAACGTGCTCTGCTAACTTGGGCTCTAAAGACTAGTCAGCCTTTAGGAGTGGTAACACAGGTGTAAACAAGGAGTTTTTCGGTTAATTGATCTGCCTTGCTGCTTACAGATCTGGCAAATGGGCTTGCCAGTGAACTGAGTGCTGCTTCGGGAGTCAGCAAATGCCAGGAAGGTGGCTGCTAGCTCAGTTCAAAGGACCCCAAGAACACAGGTCTAAAAACCCAACCTCGCAAACTACTGTCTCACTTGTCTCTCTGAGGATCAGTTTCCCTGTTGGGTTGCAGGATTCAAGGATTTGTGTTTAGTGCTTAGAACAAAACGTTCCGTGATATTGCACTGTGGAGAGGCCTCTTCTCTGATCCCTGCTTTCTCTGTGGGGCCCATACACTAGTGTCCGTTCCCTTCGGGACCCTTAGGGAAGTAGCATCCTCTACCCAGGCCATCAGACCGCGCCCCTTCTGGCTTCTGCGGGGATTCCGCTCACATCCTAACACCTTGACCTTCCCTGGGGCTCTAGCTGGCCACAGGTCGGCTGAGCTCGGGTTGAACCGAGCCGGAGCAAGGGCGAGGCCCTGGAGCTCACAACCCAGGCGGGTGGCCAAGACCCCGAGGGGCGCTGAGGGGCTGCGGGCGGGCCAGAGCTGGCTGGGGGCACTCGGGGAGCATGCTAATGAGCAGCGCGCAGGGGATGCGCCCCGGCTGGGGCACGCGGTGCCACTCAGGCCCGCGGGGGGCACGCAGCTCGCAGCAGCCGGGAGCCCCGGCCTCTCAAAGCCCCTTTCAGCAGCTCTGCGGGCTCCTCACCAGAGGAGTCTGCAGCGACATAAAAGCGCATTATGAAAATTATAATATCAGCCACAGAGCATGTCCACCGAGGCATCTCTGCACCTTTGAGGCATTGAGCCCGGTTCAGCTGGGCCGAAGGGAGAAATATCCATTTGAATTCGTCCCCTGAATGGGGGGGTGGGGGGACAGCGGCGGCGACAACGCCAACAGTGCCTCCTTTATCCGTTTGGCCACTTCTCCTGCTTGCTCATTCCTGGGCTGTTGTACCTTGCCGCCTTACGGGCAGCACAAAGCAGCAGAAGTGTGTGTGTGCGTGTGTGTGTGTGTGTGTGTGTGTGTGTGTGTGTGTGTGTGTGTGTGCTGTGGGGACGAGTCACAGCTAGCTGGGACAAGGAGCATAGTCCTCCGATCCCCATGAGGAGGATAAATGAGGACTTTAGGGCCCAAGGAAATGTTTCATCTGCGGGTGGAGGGGCTGAGGGTCAAGAACTGAGTGCATTTGTCCCAGGCTGCAAGAATGGAATGGGTATCCGGCTGGCCCCATTTTCTTGTCTATGTGCCAACTTAGAGATGCCACCATTAGGGGCGTTTTCCCATCAGCGCTCAGATTCCAGCGTCTGAAGCTCTAGGGCGGGAAGGGAGATGAAACCCAGGTCAGAGTGGACCCCGCCCGGCCCGCGAGTCGCCTCCCCAGCCGACAGGGAATGCCACTTCAATGGTCTGAGCCCCACAAGGCCACGTCGCTGGGCGCACTCTGGCTCCTTGGGATCCCAGGGCGGCATTGGCATGCTGAGGCCCCGAGGCAGGTCTGATCTATTACAGCAGATGAGTGGCTCCACCATAGAGTCCTGTCCATTGTCTTGTTAATCACCTTTCATTACCGACTGCTCGGGACCGTCCTAAAGCGTTTAATATTAATAAGGCCCAGTGCATCAGCCCCTACACCGAGGTCCTGAGCGACCTGATTGACAGCGCAGGTGTTGCTCAGCAACCTGTCCAGCCAGCCTAGACTGAGTGTCCCCGGGAACCGGGAAAGGCAAGTGGCACCGAGCTTCAAAATAAGACCTTGGAAGGAAAACAAAACGCCAAACAAAAGCCATGGTCCAGACAAAGGGGTTGGTTTGGTCCTGTTGTGTGCTGGGAGGAGTTGTTTAACTCCGGAGGAGAGGCGAGGTGAGAGATGGGGGTGGGGAGTGCAAGGGTCCGCTCCGGTAGGAACTTGACGTTTCCTGTGGTGAAGCCTGCATTGGCTGCTAATAGAGATCTAATTGATGGGTGAAGTCCCATTTCCGCGTGGTCTCCTTTATTGCTCCGTCCAGCCTGTTGCAAAATATAACCTTAATCTGATTTAGCAATTCCTCCAGGATTCGGTGTGAGCTTCCAGCTCAGGGGAAAAAAAAAAAATCGTTATTAAAAAAGTTAAAGTTACAGACTTGGGTTCGGTGCGTTGCCATTTAAAAAATCTTGCCCCAGGTCCTGACATTTCACGCTTTTTCTTTTTGTAATCGCCTGATGTCTTATGGTTATTAATAACCGCAGCGTGTGGTGATCTACGCAGCGCGCATCTGTTGGGGATGCAAACTGGAGAGGTGATGTGAGGTTTCCACGTGCGTGGGATGCTGGCGGGACTGGATGGCCAGTGTCGGGCTTTGCACACACAGTCTAAATGGTTTAGAAGCTTTCCTAATCCCATCTTTACCTCAGCGTTCCCGCAGAGGCCGCCTGGGGACAGCGGCTTTGTACGCCTGGGCAGCCTGGTGCCAGGCGGTGGCAGGATGGTGGGATGGCCCTGTACTGAGGAGGTGATTTCCTCCTTCCGCTGAAACGTCCCAGTAAAGATTTCAAAGTAACAGCACCGGACTTAGCGTGCTGGTCCATAAAAATTGTACTCAGCTTGGGTGCAGGGAGGAGATAAAGTTGGCTGTCGCAGGGTACAAGATGGATGTTAGATGTTGGTAGCCAAAGGCATGGCTTCCTTTCCCTTCATCCGAATCCCTCTCCCCAGACACCCCGCCCCCCTTCTAAGCACTATGCAAGCTTTCTCCTGCATTCCTTTTGGTGTTTAGAGACTGATTTCGTCACAGCAGTAACAGGTCAGGGGGTGCTGTTTATTTCCTTGCTTCCTCTAGTCTGTTGAGGGGAATCCCTCAGGGAAGCATTTTGTATGTAGATATCATATCCCAGACACTGTGACACGGAATTCTATACATAGGCTGAATGAGGCCACCCTGAACATCTATGTCAACAGAGTCATTAGAAAAAAGAAAAGAAAAGGAAAAAAAAGGATGCCTAGCCACGTGATCTTGGTTGAATTCAGTACTTCTTAGATTTGGCCTTTTCACCTCCAAAAACCAAGGTGGAACAATGTGTGTGAAAGCCCAGTGTATTGTTTATACATACAAAAAGATCCTGGAAAATTTTAAAACTAGAAGACCAGTTTGGAAAATTACAGGAACCTCTTTTATCAACGTAGACAGTTGGGTTTTATGCAAGCCACCTTGATGGTACCTGACTGATTCATTTTGTCTGAGGAACTCTTTAATTTAGTGTCAGGCTTGTTTCCTACCCTCAAGCCACCCCCACCCCCACCCCCTTTCTTCCAACAACCAGAATTCACATCTGTTAGTCTTGACATTTTTCTCTTTCTGGGAAGCTATAATCTCAGGTCTCACTGGTCTCCCATTTCACCAGGAAGTTCTCTAAGAAGCGTGCTCTTCAGCCTGGGCTAATCAATTTCCTAAGAGATGCTCAAAGAAATATCCCAGGGCAGACTGCTGACCCTGCACAGCAGAGTGAGGCCCGAGTACCTGGTGGGCCCAGCCTTCATAAGCACCTTCTGTGGCAGGTTCCTGTGGTTGGTTCCAGGCCTGAGACAGAGAGAGCAGTGGGAACTAGGGCTTAGGGCCCTGCTCACCCCACCACTTCTCTGTTCTGTAGTGCCCTTGATGGGTTTAATGAGGCGGAACACCGTGAAGGAGATGTGAACTGGTCCAAATGATTGATGAAGCCAGGGGCAAAGCCCAGGCCTTTCCAGATAAAACCCCATACAGACAGAGAGAAAGGCGGGATAGTGGCAGGGCTGGGCTCCTTCAAAAGCTGTGGCCCAGAGGCATTGAGAGGAAACAGAGAAGGAAGGTGCTCTGTTGTTACATAATCGCTGGTGCGCTAAGCCACCAGCCACAGAGAGCAGGGAGGGCTGATTTGGAAATGGGGAGGGTGAAGGCGGACCTCTGTGCTCTCTTGCACACACACACACACACACACACACACACTGGCTGTCTCTCTTTTCCCCTTCTGACGGAGCAAGGCCTAGATCAGCCTTAGCTACCACAGATACCAGGGTACTCAACACGTAATGGGAACACTCCCTTCCATGGGCACAGAGAGAAGGGGCGTAAGTGACTTTGCTTTGACACAGCATTCTCAGTATTACAGCATACAGTGTCTCCCTTTCAATGGTTTAGCGGGCATTTATTGGAACACCAGTCATTGACGGTGAGAAAAAGGAGGGAAAAACCTCAAACCTACTCTACAATTCCAATGAGGGAAAAATCCAGCCAACCAACTAACCAACCAACCAACCAACCAACCAACCAAAACCCCCAAGGACATCCTTAACTTTTTCTGTAATAAGCAACTAAAATCAAACAAGATTCACTGACTCAAGATAAAACCAAAACCAACTAATGTTTTTCTCTATGCAGTGTATTCCTTTCTAAAGGACAATGTGTTATGGTTCTCGCAACAAATAAGAAACACAACAGTTAATATAGGCTGTAATTAATTATGGCATTCGCCTGCACTGTGGCTGGAGAAGCGATGCTATAGAAGAAATAGAATATCTGTAGGGCAGCTGGGGGTGGAACTCGGTGATGTGTCTTAACATGTGTGAGGCCCTGGGTTCAATCCTTAGCACCCAACGACCTGCCAACTAATGAGACCTTTCTGCAGGTGCCACTCTCCAGCTACGCCAGTTCAGCCCACTGAGAGACAAGGAGGCTAGCTATCTTACTCCTGGCTCCTGGGGGCTGCTGGGCAAGCGTAATAGCCACCATCAATTCATAAACACTTGCAGATATGGGAACATTTTGACCAAGGTGATGCACTACATGGGGTTTCAAATATCCTACACTGGCCCAGAATTCATTGCGTAGCTGAGGGTGACCTTGAACTTTTGATCTTCCTGCCTCTACCTCCTTAGTGCTGAGATCACAGGTGTGCACTACAAAGCCTGGCTCATTCTGTGCTGGGGCATCAAACCCAGGACTCCTTGTATGCTGGGCAAGCACTCTACTACTGAGTGCCCATTTCCAGCGCTTGTCTTTTTTTGAGACAGGGTTGATGATATAGCCCTGTTTTTTTATATATATATCTCAACTCCTTATCCTCCTGCTTCATCTCCCCAGTGCCGAGATAGCAGGTATATGACATCCCTGCAAATTTGGGGTTGGGGAAGTAGCATCATTTTGTCATTGTTGTTCATGTATGGGTTTCCATTTTGAGTTGTAACCACTGTCTAGAACTTGTTTTCAATGTCTCTTTCACGGCCATATCTGCGTTTTATATTCTACACTTCGAAGATGGCTGATAATGATGTCAATGTCTGTGAAAATGTCTCCGTGTCCCACAGGTGAGGTGGTCAGGAGAGAACATGACTTCTGCAATTTCTTTTAAAGACTTGTCAGTAAATCCTTTTTACCATATCAGATAACATTGCATGTTTATTCTATTTTCACTATTTATGTCTATCAACTGCTGGTCACTTCTATGTTTAATTTTGATTACATTCATTTATTTAGTGTGTATGAGTACATGCATGTGTATGTGTGTGTGTGTATATATATATGTGTATATGGAGGTCTATCTGGGTTATCATTGCTGTGACGGAACATATGACCAAAGCTACTTGAGGAAGAAAGGGTTTATTTGGCTCATAATTCCACATCACTCTTCATCACTGAAGAAAATCAGGACGGAAACTCAAAAAGGGCAGGAACCTGGAGGCAGGGGCTGATGCAGAGGCCATGGAGGGGTGCTGCTTACTGGCTTGCTCTTCCTGGCTTGCTCAGCCTGCTTTTTTATAGACCCCAGGACCACCAGTCCAGGGGTGGCCCTACCAACAATGAGTTGGGCTCTCCCCATCATTCACTGATTAAGATAATGCCCTACAGGTTTACCTGCAGCCTAATCCTATAGAGACATATTCTCTCTCTCCCTCTCTTTTGATTTTTTGAGACATGGTTTCTCTGTGTAATCCAGGTTGTCCTAGAACTCGGTCTGTAGATCAGGCTGGCCTGGAATTCAGAGATCCACCTGCCTCTGCCTTCAGATACCACCACCACCTGGCGAGGCACTTTCTCAGTTGAAGTCCCCCTCTCCTCAGACGACTATAGTTTGTGTTAAGTTGACATAAACCTAGCCAGCACAGAGTCCAAGGACGACTTGGACTTTGTATCATAGAGAGACTTGGTTCTCTCTATAATGTGGGTCCTGGGGGTTGAACTCAGGTTCAAGGTCGGCAGGAAGCATTTTTTTTTTTGGGGGGTTTTTTCGAGACAGGGTTTCTCTGTGTAGCTTTGCGCCTTTCCTGGAACTCGATTTGGAGACCAGGCTGGCCTCGAACTCACAGAGATCCGCCTGGCTCTGCCTCCCGAGTGCTGGGATTAAAGGCGTGCGCCACCACCGCCCGGCATGCAGGAAGCATTTTTTTACCTGCTTTGCCATCTTTCCAGGACACCTTTCATAATTTTGTTTACTTTGTTTGGAGTCAAAGTCACATTATATATTCCAGGCTGGTCCCGAACTCTCCATTCCTTGTCTCTGTCTCCCTCGTGATGAAATCACAAGTGTGTGTCACTATGGCCCTGTGCCTTCATTTTAGAGGGGAGGCTAGTGGAGTACAGTGTCCTGGCTATTAGTAACTGCGCATTGCATTACAAGCAAGTAGCACTGAATACACTGGGAGCTCATTACTTAAGGAAAAAAGATGAGGTATCAGGCAGACTCTTGTTACTGACTAACCCCCTCTGTCCCATGTGTTGTGCTCAATAAATTCTCTCGTGTGTGTGTGTGTGTGTGTGTATCCCTATAATTTATTCAATTATACACAAGAGAGAAAAAGGTGTTGGGGGGAATAATTATTGTCGAGGACGTTTTAATGGGAAAAAGTGTTTTTAAGCTAACATTTTTTAGAAGAGAAGGGCAGGAAAATGGGGTGGGGTGCCATGAAACACTGCCCTTCAGATGTAACATGGCCCTTACAACCATGAGCACGCAGCATTTGTGGATACCTGGACAAAACTGGGGCCTACAACATTCCTCCATGGGTACAGATGGAGCCTGTGAAGCCTCATCCCTTCCTGAGGAGCCAGCCACTGTTAGTGGTTGCTGGAGGAGGAGCCACTGGGTGATTAGTCAGGAGAAAGAAGGGGTTCAGAGGGAAGGGAAAGGGGATGGTAGAGAACAATGGAGGTAATAGAATCACAACATATAGTATATATGTATGAAACTGTCAAAGGAAAAAAATTAATATTTTCTTTGATTATACAGTAATGTTTCAAAGAGTTTTTGAATATACTATTTTTGTGAGTCTTTCAAATGAATATTTTAAGATCACACTTGAAAGTAACACCTTCATATTTGTGACTTCCCTTGAAAAACGCCCTCAGAATCTTGTATCATAGTGAGTCCTTCTTTTTCTTTCTTGGGCTTCTAAATAGCATGTGATTGTGAAATCTTTTAGGGAAGGAGATAAATCAAGTCTGATAATTATAATCTTGAACATACATAGAAGCTTGTATGGCATTAAGAAAAACTACAGTCTATAAAATATTTAATATCAGAATCATTTACATAAAAATCGTGGCCACATCATCTGTCAAGCTGGGCTGTGGAACTGAAATAACTATTCATATCATTTGGACAAAATGAACACATTATTCCATAAAATTATTTTTATAAAGGTGAGATGGTGTAAAGAATATGTCTGTGAGTGCTCATGTTTTTAAGAAGAAAAAAAAAGTTTAGGCTCCAGCTGTCTAATTTATTCTATGACATTGATTTTGCTAATTAAATAACTGCTTGACTCTCCCCTTCTTGCCTGTGAACAAAATAGAAACACAAGGTCTTTGGGAGAAAATGCTAATGTGTCTCTCAGCATCTTCTATGGAGTAAAGAATCTAGTGCTTTACAAGACTAGAACACACTGAGTTTCCCAGATTTGGCTTCCGTTTCCGGATGAGGACTTCTTCTGACTGAGGAACTTTGAAGGGCAAGGAGCTTCTACAGCCTTCATGGGGGCCTCCACAGGCAATAGGCTTGCAGAAATTACTTGGGGGCCAAACACAGTTAACTCTGCATGCAATTATTTTCTAATACAGGTTAGAAATGGATGTCTCTGCAAGGCGGTCCGTAATTAGTTGCTATCCAGGGAAAGTTCTTTTTGCTGGGCTATATTTCTGCATCCCTATTTAACTGGATCTTAAGAAAAATTATCAAGAGTGTTACATGCATACATACTTTTGTGTTTTAAACATGAAAAATTGAAATTATTTCAAAGTAGGGGAAATATATAGGAAGATGCCTCATAAGTAACTGATTATGTGAAAGTGGAGGGTGTTTTATTGTACTCATAATAAAGATGTTAAGTGTGAGGAAAAATTTCCTGGGAATGAGTTTTTTTTCCTCTTACAAACCTCTATTAGATATTATAAAAACATAACTCTACACCTTCTCTTCCCCTTAATTCAAGTTTCACTTTTTCATTAGAGAGAAAATAGTTGATTAATGTCCCCTCATTTACTTTGTTTTAAAGAAGGTCAAGGGAACGAGCCTAAAATTACATTTCAGATTTTCAGGAGTTGCATTTTTACTTACTTTTTTTTCCATAATAAAGAATATTATTTTATTTGCTTCTTCAAACATTATTACTAAGTTTTATGTGTACCTATTTGCATAACTGTTTCTTTACACATATTTATTCCAGAAATATTTTATTTACTTAAAAGTACATAGTGAAATTATTTTCTCATTCTCTGGGAAGTAACTGGCTGTGGAAGAAAAATTGATGAAACTTTTTATGTGCCTCGTCCTCACAGGGTCTCCAGGGAAATCTGGAAAGAGACGACAAAATAACGGCCTACAGTGCCTGAAAAATCGCATTTGTTCAAGTGCAGGATGGAATTTCATAAACATTGGGATTTACATAACTATTTATATGACTCTGGAGTTTCATAAACAGCCAGTATTGATGTTTGATATTTACACAGCTATAGTTTTAGCACATTTGTTTGATAGGGATGCAGTTGGTTCTGCTTGTGTCTTTAAACAAGGCCGTAGCTAGCTGCATTCATATTGTTTTCATTTATACATCTTACATATCTTCTAAGATGAAAATAAATTAAAACTGAGAGACCTCAACCCATAGCCTCAACTCAAGTACTCCTAAGTTAAGATGTGAACATTTGACTCCTAGCATCAAAATGTGAATAACAAGATTTCTTTCTAGCTATTAAAATGTACCCTTGTTTTAACTTACAAGAGACAGCGATCATTAACTGTGGTTTACGAAGACCTTAGCTATGCAATGGTCTAAAATATGCATTTGATTCAAAGTTGGGGGCTTCATGTTCACGCGATTCGCTTTCCCCCTTTTGCTTATATGAAAGTGTCCTTTGATTTCCAAAGACCATCTCTCTAATCATTGTTTTGGAAAATAAATGTCACCCACCGTCTAACATGCAAGCATTCTAGATAGACTTTTATAAGATTCTTTAATTTGTAAATGTCCCAATGGGGCTCTGTGAAAAGCAGCATTTAACTTCACTTTATCTGTAAACTATGTTGTTCTTAGTAGATCCTACACGATCATGTAAAATGTCTCACTACATGTTCTGTATCTCTGCTGTGATTTTCAATGTCTACTCTGGCTTAAGAACATGTCTTTAAAAAACTAAGGGGAAAAAAAAAAACCCAACCACACCCACTGGAAGCGAATAACACACACACAAAGATGAGCTGGGGAGCAGCGGCTTGCTCTGCTTCCTTTGCAAGCAGCCCCTGTCAGTGGTCAGTTATAATCAAGGCAGAACAAAGTTCCCTGATGTCTACTGAAAAATAGCTGCCTGCCGTTCCTTTCAATTGCTCTGTTGCCCAGGCAGGCCGGCCTCCAGCCAGAAGCCAGCAGGCAAAATTTAAAAGCCACGCTTCAAAATGTTAGTAGCAGCTATCAATGCATCCATAACTCTTAGCCCTCTAGATATGGGGTCATCTTTCAATACTACCCCACTGTCATATACAACATTTGTCTTGTCCCACATTCAACTGATTGTGTCAAACTATGGAGCGACTATATAATACACATATACAATAGCACAATGAAAGCAATCATCTCCAACTCAGTTTCTTTATTTACTTGTGTGCTATTACAAAGTTTCCCTGCAGTAGGGAGAGAGGCTGCGATGTGTTCAGCCTGCAGTGGATCTCTGAGGAGTCGGCGCTCCCGAGGGCTGAAGTAGAGTCGGCGCTTGCTTTGGTTTTGAACCAAGGATGCACGGTTTCCAGCATTTTAACAACCAAATTTGTTTTCCTAAATTCTAATAAACCCTGCTTATATTATGTAGAACCTATTTTCTGTTTCACCCAGGAAAGTTAAATAGACTGATGTTTATGCATCCTAGAAAAATAATAGGTTATCTAAAATAGCATTCAACTCACCTTGATTTTTCTAGGAGGGGCTATGAATGAATTCTTCCACCCAAACAAATCCAATTTGCCAAGGTATATCTTGCTTTATTATAATGGAATGCAATTCATAAAATCGTAATGAGATATTAAAGAGGTGATTGCCTTAGAATCGTTTTCAATCCTTGTATAAAAGCTTCTGGGGGAAAAAAAGTTGACTTTGGGGCACCAGACTATTTTTTTTTTCTGAAGCTACACCTGCTGTAAGTCGTGAAATGTCAACAAGTCGGTAGAGAACATTGAATTATTTAGTCACTGGAAAGGTTGACAAGGCATTTAGGCACAAGCCTGGATGATGGGATGAATGAATATTGAGGAGGACTGAGTTCAATCTAGCACAATCCCATAAAGCACAGATTTATTACGAGGAACAGCGACACACATTTAGAAGCTGCCGCACAAATACGTCTGTAATTGCGATTTGTATGGAGCTAGTAGGTAAACAACACTATTAATGTTTTTAGAGAAGTGTCTCATTTCGCGATGAATCTGCAGTGTTTCTGAGCAATAAAGAACCTGCTTTGGCCGTGACAACTTCCTAAGAAGAAAACGAGGAAGAAAAGAGCTCATTTGAGGCGATCAGAACACAGCCTTGGTTAAAGAGTACAGGCATGGATGGAATCAATAACAATGATGATCACAACGCAAACTGAAGACGGAGAGAGAAGAGCGTCTGAACTGAGGTGTAACGGACTCTCGGTAACTGTTCTGCACCACGGAGTGGAGCGAGTCGCTCAAAGCCGAGTCCGTCTCCTTCCCGGCATGTTCCGAAAGAAAATGAATCTTGTTAATATCCTCGCAAAAGTCAATCGTCTTTCAGCAATCAAACAATGCTCTTTGTAACAGAGCTGCAAAGTACGTGGGGTTTTCAGCCACACTGTAATATTTTTATAGCCCCCGCAGTCACCATCTATTCCATATACACAAACATCCGCGTACCCAGAAAATAATTGTGGATAATTCAATGTTCAGATTCGATAATGGATGCTCAAATAAATATGAGAATTCCAAGCAAATTTGTGCAAATGAAAAAAGATTTCCTCTGACATAATGGCATGGTGCAAGGCTGTGTGTAATGAGCTGTAATTTGTCTGGAAGAGCATTTTAAAGGGGTTGATCCATCCACTGGCAGGGCCAGCAGCCGTTCCAAGCCTCACAGCACAGAGCCGGCCTGCCTCGTCTCAGAGGAAATTACACCACAGGCCGGCCAAATTTCTGACAACTTCCATAAATTACTTCAGATTTTCATATTTCAAATTTCATCTGCATTCATCATGTGAGTTTGACTGGGGAAGAAATGTCTAGGAGCAGCTCGGCTAGCATTCAATGCAGCCGTCCCAGGAGCCTGCCCTGGGACGAGATAATTGAATTTCGTTTTGATTAGATTATTCTTGCTGCAGTCTACTGCCAATCTGAAGTATTGTGCCTTCTTCTCTACTTAACCTTCCTGCCCCATGCCTGCTCCAGCCTGCATGCAGCTCTCTATTGCAGAATATATTTGAACAATCAAAGTTAGGAGTTATTATTTTGCTTTCCATTGTCCATCCTTATAAAAGCACACATCCTTCACCGGGCTCCCTCTTCCCAGAAATCAGATTACTTCTTCTTCTTCTTCTTTTTTTTTTTTTTTTAGTTTGTAATATTGTTTACCATTTTCAGTGGAAAGTGCCCTGTAATTTAGGTGGAAAATCTAAAATCATTACTAAATCTTGGCATGATGCAATAGACCATAAATAAGGATCATCTTTAAAACAACTATAATCATCACTCAGCAACACATGAGAGACCGAAAACAGGTGAATAATGAATATGCCCATCCATTAAACTAAAAATCTATTGTAAACCGAAGTTATTTTTTCAACCCTTTACCTAATGGTCAATGAAGAGAGCCCTCCGTAATCGGTCTTCCGAAGCAGGCTATTAGAGATGCAGAGTACAAACTCTTGGTAAACATGCAAAAGCATAACCACTATTAACTTAGGAGAAATGCTGGCACAATAGCAGAATAATCTGGAAACAGACACAGGGAATTTAATTTGAAAACACGGAATGACGATTAACAGTAAATACGGACTGTGGCTACCTCACAATGCCTAAGCACACCCCCACCCCCACCCCCATCTTTAGAGAATGACTATATCTATGTGAGATTCAATAACCAAAGAACACCAAAAATGTTTGTCACTGACTAAGTTAGAGGCGGGATTATTAGAAACACAGATAAATAAACAAAGCTAATGTTGTCTTTTAAGTGATATCTATCACTTCCTCCTTATTGAGTTATTTCTTTAAACAATATAAGTTTTTTTGATACCATGTGTCTGAACTGAGGACTTTACCTTCTTTATTGTTCTCCATTTTGATGAAAAAAATTGAATTGGGGTCTGTTCTATTGAATTTTGTTCAGTAAATATACTGAAATCTTATTTTTGTTAGAAACTATCAATAAATCCAGTATAAGAAAAGTAATAAGATACAAATATGAACAGGACCTTTGCAAAGGAAATATTACAAAGAGAGTGAGCCCAGAAAATATATTAGGGAATGTGCTTCTTCCCTTGTGCTAGGAGAAAATGCAGAAGGAAGGACAGGAAACTGGGTTATTTTTAATACAGATTCCGTGCTTGAAATAAAAACAGTTCTAAACACTGTCAGAGGTTCAATCGAATCCTCTTCTTGACATTGTAGTTAAAAAATACAATATGTGTGCACCTAAATCTTTTTCCTAAATTAAGATAAATCACTGAAGAAACATCACACTTGATAAATAATCATGATTTCAAGATTATAAAAATTTGAAGTTTTTTTTTTGTTACACATTCTAATAGAGTGTACCTAACAGTCTCAATGTTTCTTAAAACCAGTTTAATAACATGTGACTAAATTATCTATATCCAAAATTCTATTATGTCCTACCAGTCATATCGGGGGAAAAATATCGCAAGGGTATAAGAAGATCTAATTGATTATGGTTATATCTTTTGATTGAATGGATGGTGTTAACTCCTCCTAGTTTTGGGCAATATTGGAGGTCAAGAGAAAAAGAAGCGTGTTCAATATTGTATTTTTCTTTCCACTTGTTCAACTGAATCAATAATGTGGAGTAGAAAATGATACAAGAGGCAATCTTGACTTGAGCAACTCCATTCAGAACACTCCTAGTTTACCTGGTAACCTTTGCCCACTCCAGGAAATCAGACACTGGCTGTCAGCCGTTTGCAAGGCTAAAAGCTCCCATGGTATCTCCAGTTTTGTATGTCCTCAAGGAAGAGATGCCACAAACCCAGGAAACATTAATGGACATTCCTTATTAACTTAGACTTTTGAACAATATTTTCCCTTGGATGTGTTCACCATTTTTAAATAACTTTCCAATAAATGAAATGTAAGAAGAAGAAAAAAATGTGATTTGGTATTTGCAACTTGTCTTAAGGGTCTCAAACTTGTTCTAATAAAATTAAATGCGTGCACTTTCAAAGCACTATCAAATCACGCTCTTGAAAATCTCTGTGATTCAATGCCGGAGCCACTGTGCTGTTTGGCAAGGAGGTCTGGCAATTAAGCTTTTTGTACCCAGTATTCAAATTTGAGAATGTCACTTTATTACTTTGATTTTTAATTATGGACCATGTCAGCAGAAAGACTTCCAGTGAGTGCAGTTAAAAAAGAAAAAGTTCCCCGTCTTTCCTGGAAATGGCAGTCGATGAGAAAAGCTGCATTCCTAGAAATGTATAATTTATGATTGAAGCCAGAGGCTCCCGTGGACCATCAGAAAGGTAGCTTTAAACCAGGATGGCTCATATGGCTGGGTGCCTTTCGCAGTTGGGCTTTGGCATGTGATGATGAGGTGTAGCCTGGCCACTTCAAGTCTTGTAAGCCGAGCTTCAGAAGAAATGTAATTAACTACACATTTGCTCTGCGGAAGGGTGAACTCATCCTTTTGACTGAGCATGACTTTGGTTGCTGTTAAGGAAAATTAAGACTTGACTATGGTGAGTCATTTTCCCAAGACAGACCCATTCTTTCACAGGAAAACTCCATACCATTCTGAATAATTCTGAGCCTGTCATATTACATAACTCCAGAGACCCTGTCATATACACTGCAGTGGAGTTGCATTCTTGGAAGCCATTTTTAAAAATGCCACAGAAGCAGGTATCCTTGAGTTTAAGGGTTCCTATATAAGCTGTGGTTGAACCGTCTGTGTTGGGTTTCTTTATGCAGAGGAGCCAACAATAAGGAGAAAGTGATGGGAAAGGACTCATTGGCTCCATTTTTCTCTACCAACTTTACCCTTCTACTCCATGTAGACTTTTCCAAGCAACTATGAGAAAATATTTGGAAAAATTTGAAATTTCCCAACCAAGGAAGTAGATGAACAAAAGAAAGCCTGTCCCTGTTTTTATATTTCCACCTCTTTCCTCTCCTCAGAGAACCTGGATGCTAAATTGGACATGTATCTCTCTCTATTTGTGAGAGTGGTGATGCTGCATTGGAGATGGGACCCAGATGGACTCATGTGTCCTCGAGGTGGCCTCCCTGAGTCCGGGGGAGGCTTTCTTGTTCTCTGAGAGACATATGTCAGAAACTCCGGTTTCTATTATGGAGGTTCAGATAGAAGTCATTTCTTATTTGTTGAATTCTAGGCTTCATTCTTTTAGTCCTTTCAGGAAGATGAATTTGGGCTACACATTTTTGTGGTGGTGGATTTCTGGATATAAATTACCCTGGTGTGGTCATCTCCCGTATCCTCCACTTAGTACCAAGGTTTAAGATAGACAGTTTTCTTTATCCTCTTTGGGGGACAGGCTTATTTCCAGCTCACCCCCACCTTTCTCTTTCATCCTCAGTGTCTCTTAAGGCTATGAAATCTCAAGCCCCAAGTCATGTGGGCTCAGCAAAGGCTTCCCAATATGATCTTCTGATTCCTGGTCTGGTTGGTTGCTTTCGGCTTTCATGATGTCATTTATTTGATGCATTTGATTATTTATTGACTAATTTTTAAAAAGTTAAAGGTTTTGTTTTTCAATTTTCAAGACAGGGTTTCTTTGTGTAGGCCTGACTGTCCTGGAACTTGCTCTTTAGACCAGGTTAGCCTCCAACTCAGCGATCTGCCTGCCTCTGCCTCCTGAGTGCTGGGATTAAAGTTGTGTACTACCATTGCCCAGTTGAAATTTTTTCTTTTTCTGCAATTTCTTCTCCCTCTCTCTTTTCCTTCCTTTCTTTTTCTTTTTCTTTTTTCTGAGACTGGGTTTCTCTGTGGAAACTTGGATGTCCTGGAACTTACTGTATAGCTTTTATAACTAATGTAAATGTTGAAGTAAATGTAAATTGGTAAACCCCTTTGGGAACTGTGTGGAAGTATGTACTGAAACTAGTCCTACGCACACTTATGACCGACAGCTGCTTTCCTGGGTGTACAGACCAGAGAAATACCTAGAACAATTCTCCAGGAGACATAAGAATGCTAAGAGCAGCCTTACTCATGTTAGCTGTGGAGGTTTCAATGAGAATAGCCCCTGTAGGCTCATATATTTGAATGTTTGGTTCCTAGTTGTTGGAACTGTTTAGGAAGGATTAGGAGGTGTGGCTTTACTGGAGAAGGTGTGACACTGCGGGTGAGCTTTAAGGTTTCAAAAGCCCATGCCAGGCTCAGGCTCACTTTCTCTCTGCATCCTGCTTGTGGATCCGATGTAAGTTCTCAGCTACTGCTCCAGCACCATGTCTGCCTCCCCGCTGCCACACTTTCTGCCACAGTGGTTGTAGACCAACCCTCTGAAACTGTAAGCAAGCCTCCAATTAAATGCTTTCTTTTATAAATTGCTTGGTGTCTCTTCCCAACAATAGACAAGTAACTAAAACATTTGCTTTAACTAGAAACTTCCAAACACTGTCAACAGGAAAATGTCTATATAGACTATGGCATATTTGTGTAAGAAATCTGTGAAGGATTCTTTCTTCTGCATGATACAGAGATTTTGCATTTTCCTTTTAACAACATGCTTGGGTTTAAAGAAGGAGAGAGCCATTCTCCAACTCCAAAGCCAGCTTTAATTTTTAATTGAACTGGGACTACAAAAAGACCATTTGTGTTAAGTGTCTGTAGAGAAGAGCAGAAACAAACATTTAGGAAGACTTATGAAATTTTATAGATGATATACCAATTGGTCAATTGACTCTTTTTCTTGGGACATTTTTTTCTAGATGATTTGTCTTTTTTCTTCAGATGTCTCATTTGTCCAGTGTTCTTCAGATTCCTTAGCCTTCATTCTCCTGAAAGACAAAAACAAAAACCTTTCCCCAAGACTAACTTTGGGCAGTTCCCTTTTGGCAAGTTATATCTGATTTAATGAAAAGGCATGTGTTAATGGTATAAGTTAGTTTAAATTGGATGGTCATGCTGGTTGATGAACTATCACCTCTTCTAACTAAGAGGTCTCTCTTGTTCACATCGAGCCTTTATCAATTTTGATGGTACCCACAGCTTATCTTCTCCTGTAGAAACAAAAACAAAACCTCATCTCCAACATAACACATATCCATTCTGAGATCAGCACATCTTTAAAGTATATAGGCTGATTTAATTCTGAAGTTTTTTTTTCTATTATCCAATGTCTTTCTACAGCTGTTGTTCCTTTTCTCATTAGCATTGAGAAAATTCAAAGTTAATAGAGCATTATGTAATCTATGTCTGGGGTTTTTTGTTACCCCTTTCTGTTTATTTAGCATATCCTTTAGAGTTCTGTTTGATCTTTCTATGACTGCTCCATGACCAGGAGCTCTTCCTGCTCAGTCAGGATCTCATTCTCCTGGGCAAGGAGGATATTTATAACTTCCTCATTTTCATTCATTTCTTCTTTGGAAACATCCTCTTTCTAAAGAGATGAAGCCACCCACAAACCGAGAAGAATGGACAGCTGAATTCCAAAAACATCAACAATTTCCAGAATTTAAAATCCTGAATCATGACAGGACACTAGTGGAATTCAGATTTATCTGGTACATGGGCTACTCGAACTGAATGTGAGGTTGAACTGTAGGCCTTGTGTACATGATACTTTACAAATGAGTCTGTCAGATATGCTAAGCCTATAGGCTGAAGATGATGCCCCAATGTTGCGGAGAAACCTTGGGTGACTGTCCAGGCAGCTGGCTGTTTCTGTCTACTCACATTTTTTGGAAGTCACTTGTTTCCACTTCCTGTTTTATTAGGTAATATTATTTCCTTCTTGAGTCTCTGAGGGAGTTGAAGAATAGATAGTTATAGTTAGTTGAAGATTAGGTAGTTATAGTTTTACTTGTTAAGAATTTCAGAAAAGAAACTCACTAAAGAGGTATAAGTGTATAAATTTGAAAGACATTATAAGATAGTTCTGTTAGTAATATAAGGTAGGATAGAAAGCAAATCAGGTACATTTTGGACTTACCAAAATAGGATAGATAATGGAATATTTTCTCTGAGTCTGTCAAATGCAAATGGACTAGACATTGTTGAGGTATTTATTACTTGTATATATGGTATATAGTTATTGTACTTATTGTATGTAGTTTTTCTTATATTAGCTATAACTTTCTTCTTTCTTTTTATTAGAATAAAAAGGGGAAATGTGATATTTTAATTGTGCTGAAATGTGATTTTATTTGTATGTTAATAAATAAAGTTTGCCTGGAGATCAGAGGTCACATAGCGAGGACACATAGCCATAAAGGGGAGTCAGGCGGTGGTAGCACACGCCCTTAATCCAATCACATGGCAGGCAGAGTCTCTGTGTGGTCAAGGACACAGCCAAGTGTGGTGACATGAGCCTTTAATCCTAGTACCAACCATAGAGACCAAGAGGTCTGTATAGACAGGCAGTGATGAGGAAGTCATGTGGCTGGGCTTAGAGCCAATGAGAAGGCAGAACAGAAAGGCAATAAAAACACAAGTCAGGCAGGAAGAAGCTCGCTGGGGAAGCCATGGCGGCAAGGTGGTAAGATAAGGTAGTCGTGGCTTTTCGCTAGTTCTCTGATCTCTTTGGCTATTACCTCTGTATTTGGCTCTGTGTTTCTTATTTAATAAGACTGTTTAGAAATTCAACTACATATTTGTACTGTGTGTAATGTTTAAACTATTACACGGAGACTGGAAAGAAACAAGGTAAAATGGCATGCAATGAGATGAATGTGTTGTAGACACCCAGCTAACCCAGACACAAAAGAATGTGCACTACATTTCATTTATGTGACACTCAAAATCAGCAAATCACTGTGGTCTCTCCTCTTCATTGCTGGAAGGAAACTCAAGGGAGATGTTTTGAAATTGTTATTATTTTTTATTCTGGGTGCTGGTTACACAGATCTGTTCAGATAGTGGGAATTCATCAAGATCAAGCACAATGCTTAAGACATCTGCCCCTTTCAGACTGGATTATGCTTTCTGAAAAGGAAAAACACTCTACATCTTTTTAGGAGTCTATCTAGATGAAAAAGTGGTCAGAGTAAGCCGTTTGCCATAGTTGAGATAATGAAAGGAAATTGTGTTTATCTTGATATTTATACTTCCTGCATCTGCTTGGCCCATAGTAAGTACTCAAAAATATTTGTGGAGCTCACATATTTAGGCTATCTATGTACATTCAAGCCAGCATGAGCATGTGTTTGTGTGTGTGTGTGAGTGCGCACGCGCGTGCATGCACACGTGTGCATATGTGCATATGCACACATACATACACACAATTATCAGTTGACTAGCTCTTTTTTTACATTAAAGAACCCCAGGAAATAACCAATATATACCTATAGAAATTCAATTGCCTTTCTAACAAATGTGAATAAAACAGATTGCACTACTTTGTTCACACTCAGAAAGCCAAGGAGTAAGTGAAAGAGGTTCAAACTGTTATCAGCATAGAAGGGAACGGAATGTCCTTAGGAGCCAGGTATGAATGCAAGCAACCTGTAAATATATATTATTTATGTTTTGGATGTTTTGGTCTTGAAAATGTGAGTTCTTTGATCAAGAGTAAAAGTAATTTCCCTAATAGGAAGGGACGGGGGAAAAGTCTTTAGAAAAGTTCAGCTTTTACTTAAGGAAGTTGAAGCTTATTACAGAAGGTATGGTGGCCCTACAGAGACATTTCAGTGCAGAGCTGTGCAACCTTGCCCAACCTCACATTCCCTGCTTTGTTTTGTTTTTCTCATTTGCAAAATGGGAAGCAGGTTTCTTTCCAATTTAAATTCCTGTCATTGTGTAATATTATGTAATTGTTGGGGAAATTGGCTTTTGAATTACTTTAAAAATGTGAAATCTATATCATGAAGAAGGAAAGGTGATGTTCTAATTGAATTTCTGTTGTTGTGATTAAAATGTCCTGACAAAAGGCAACAGAGAGGAGGAAGTGATTTGTTCAGCCTACAGCTCCAGGTTGTATCCCATGGCTGAAGGGAAAGCCAGGGCAGAATTCCAACAACGAGTCACGTCATAGCCAAAGTCAAGAGCACAGGGAGAATAAATGCATTCTTGCTTGCTCGCTAGGTTGCTTCTCCTCAGCTAGCTTTTTTCATTCTTATTTAGTCCAGAGCCCAGTTCATGAAATGGTGCCTCCCACATTTAGGGTGGGTCTGTCCACCTCAATTAACACTCAAGACAATCCCCCTGAGACACACTGGCAGGCCAACCTAATGTAGACAGTTCTTTATTAAGAGCCTTCTCCAAGGTGAGTATTGGCAAATTGACATGTTGTTGTGGAATGTTATTTTAACTAGCCAAAGATGTGTTACATTTGTTTATGCTGTGGAATATCACTTTAACTGTGTAAAGGTGTGTTACTTTTGTTTCTGCTGCGTTTGTTTAATTATGTAAAGATGTGTTGCATTTGTTTCACCTTGCCTGCCTAAGGCACCTGATTGGTCTAATAAAGAGCTGAACGGCCAATAGCGAGGCAGAGAAAGGATAGGCGGAGCTGGCGGGCAGAGAGAACAGACAGGAGGAGAAATCTAGAGAAGGGAAGGGAACTAAAGAGGAGACTGAGGAGAAGGAGAAGGACATGCTTGGGACCGGAAGCCAGGCAGACACAAGAAGCAGTGAAAGAAAAAGATACAGAAAGAAAGAAAAGTAAAAAGCCCTGAGGCAAAAGGTAGATAAAGAGAAACAGCTTAACTTAAGCTGAAAAAATAAAAAAGGTAGCCAGAAATGAGCCGAAGCTAGGCTGAGCCTTCATAACTAATAAGAAGTCTCCGTGTCATGATTTGGGAGCTGGTTTGTGGCCACAAAGGAAAAGCCTGGTACAATGTGTAAACTAACCAGCCCAGTTGGTTTACCAGCTACAGGCATAAAGCACCATAACTTGGATGTCGCTTAGCAGAAGCGTTGTCAAGGATTAAGGATGATTTGGAATTAGAGTGTTCATGTGTCACACTTTCCTCTGCATTTCGGTAACTATCACCGTGCCAGAGAATGGACCAGCTGGCTTTCCACTGAGCCTGTGCTGTTCCTTTTCATGGGGATGTGGCCAGGCTCCGTTTCTTACTGTTCATCTCATCCTTTCCTGCCATCTTCATACGGAGGTGTGTTTCCACGTGGGCTCCTTCCTTTCTTCCACAGCATGGAGTCTCTGCAGCCTTGCAGGCCCACTGGTGGAGGGATTCCCACCCTGAATTGGTTAGCTGTTGACCAACCAGGAACACATTTTTTTTCCTTCCCATAAGCAAGAAGAAAACGTATTTCACATATTGTATATCATTTGAGTTTAACTTACAGACTGCCTATTTAACTAGACAACCCTTTACAAAATTGAAATATGACTTTAAAAGAGAAAATACAGATAGAAAATGTGATTGCTGGCTAGGCCTGGTGGCTCAAGCCTGTCATCCCAACTACTTGGATGGCTGAGGCAGGAGGGTTTGCAAGTTTGAGGCCAGCCTGGGCTAGAGTGTGTTCAAGACTAGCCTAGGTAACTTAGTGAGACCCTGTTTCAAAATAAAATGTAAGAAGAGAGCTGGATGTATAACCCAAATGAAGAACACTTGCCTGGCATACGTGAGGTCATGGGTTCAATCCCCAGGGCTGCAAGAAGATAAAGAAGGAAGATACTGATGATGAAGCAAGCGAATAGGAAAATGGCAATGCCAACATTTTTCTTCCTTGTAATTTCTCTGTGAAGAGCAGGGCTGTTAGCAAGATGAGACACCACCCTCCCCACATTCTCCAGAAACTGGACCAACCATCCTGATTCCGACATTAGGAAAGCATCAGGGTATGGCACCGAGGTTAAGTCCCCAATTTACTATCCAGTGCCTCATAGTTCTTATCTTAAGGATGGAGCTATCCTCCTTGCTAAGCCATCAACAGTAAAGGACAGTGGCTAAGTGCATCATTTGGGGTTAGAATGCCCAGAGTTGGATCCTGGCTTTGCTATTTTGAGTGTAGAAACATGGGGTGAAATACTTAAATTCCTTATGCTTTAATTTCCTCATCTGTAAGATGGGAGTGCTAATATCTCATTTAGAGGTTACTGTGAGAATTTAGTGTTAAAAACGGCCATATTTTACACCCAACAGAGTTCACATATGGCCATATTCATGCTCATGGGTTTCATATCTCTGGATCTGACAAAACACAGCTTGAAGATATTAGAAATAAAGCCCTTCACTTATAATGAACATGTGCAGACTCTTTTCTTGCCCTTTACTCCCTAGGCAACATGGTATGACAGCTACATTATATTAAACACTGTAGAGATGTGGAAGAATGTGCAAATCATTTTATGTAGCTTATCAAGTAAGAGACTAGAACATCTGTGGATTTTGTATCTCTAGAGGTCCTCAAACTGTTCATTCTCAGATACTGAGGGACAGTGGACTATGCATACAAAGTATGTAGGACAGAGCCTGCCACAAAGATGTGCACATTTTTGTCATTGCAGTGATTAACTAGAGTGTGGATGAACATTTCCCTACATTGTAGACACTCATTAAATGGCAATAATGCGTGATTCAAAGATGTTTGGCAATACTCTTCGGCACACAAAAATCAGAATCTTTGCTTGACACTTTCTACATGCACAATACCTTATCATCCAGAAGTTTCATTTTAGTCCATTTCAGTTTATCCAGTGTGTGTTGGTCCAATGTGAAATAATTTGATTCCATGATCTAACAGGTATTGCCCTGAGAAAAAAACATGACATACAGGAAGAAATCTGTCTTCTCTGAGACTTAGAGTTGAGAGCTCATGTGTGATTTTTCTTCTCTCTATAGTAAGCAGAACCCAAGCTCTGTGCACCAGGAACCTATGGCTAAGGCTGAATGTGCTTGCCCCTAGAAGTCCCGCCTAACCTCTTCCTGCCTAGCTATTGGCCATTCAGCTCTTTATTAAACCAATCACAGTGACACATATTCATACAATGTAACGGAATATCCTGTAACATCTTACTGTGTCTTTTAATCAGGAAAACAATTTGGACAGGCATTCTCATAGCAAAATGTATTTATTACAAACATTCAGTATTCATATATAAGTATGCATATACACTAGTGTTCTTATGAAGTATTAAACATGATACATACATAAAATTGCTGTCTTGACAGGATGGAGCAAGGAAAATAGCTCATTGTATGAAAGGTGTTCCTAACCATGATGGCTTCATATTATTAGTCAATACCTTAGGGCTCAGTCCTAGGATAAAGGTCATTGTCCGTTAGAATAAAATATTAATTAATATTTCAATTAGGATAAATTCTAGATAATTTCAAAATGGTTTGATTGACATGTTAAATATTTTCCTCCCCCTTCCTATTAATTAATTTTGTTTCAGTACAGGGTTTCTCCATGTAGCCTTGGCTGTCCTTGAACTGGCTCTATAGACCAGGCTGGCCTCAAACTCAGAGCTCTGCCTGCCTCTGTCTCCTGAGTCTGGGATTAAAGACCTGGGCTACCATCGAATGGCTCCTTTTTATTTTTTAAGACAGGCTTCTGCTCTATAGCCCAGGCTGGACTCAAACTTGCAGCCCCCCTCCCCCATCCTAGTCTTCCAGCCTTACTTCCTGAGTGCTGGGATTATGGCCACCATGCCTGGCCCTCATCTTTTCCTTTTAAGTGTCACGTTGTAGCTAATGAAAAGCGTTTTTAGGAGCAAAAGGGAATTTCATTGTACAGTGTCCAGTCTGTGATCTTCTTGAAAACTGCATTTCTACTTTGCTAGTTTACTTAAAAGTCTCAGGGCGGACTGGAGGGATGGCTCAGAGGTTAAGAGCACTGACTGCTCTTCCAGAGACTGTGAGTTCGATTCCCAGCAACCACATGGTAGCTCACAATCATCTATAATAGGATCAGATGCCCCCTTCTAGAATGCAAGTATCCATGCAGAGCACTATACATTAAATATAAATAAATAAAAATTTTAAAAAATCTCAGGGCTGGAGAGATGGATTTGGGTTCAATTCCCAGCGCCCAAATGGCAGCTCACAACTGTCTGTAACTCCAGTTCCAGGGGGATTCAAAACCCTCACACAGACAGACATGCAGGCAAAACACCAGTGCACATAAAATAAAAATAAACCATTAGAGAAAGGTAGGAGACATAATAAATATTTAATCCACGAGACTGACCACATGCAACATTGCAGTTTCAATATGTATCCACAAGCAATTATGAGGAAGAAGTCTACAGATGCACATGACCTGGGAAGACTGGGTACACACTTCTTTGGCTGAGGGCTAACAGTGTCAGGATCCAGTAGCTTATATACCTCATTGCTCTTTCATCCTTTACAGTGGGCTCATGCCTTATAGTAACATGGCTGTTTCGGTTGTTGCCATTGGGTTTGGTGCCGGTCAGTGAGGAGAAAAAGAGAGAGTGAAGGAATGCTATTTCTCCTGGAAGAGCACCACTTGGAGGTTGTTCAAATTCTATTGGCCAAGGCTTTGTTAGCCACATGGTCACCTCCTACCTGCAAGGCACATGGGAAATGTAGTATTCGTTAGTGTCTAACTCCAGGTTTCTTCTACTAACAGGAGGGATGTTATAGGGGTATAATGGCCATCTCTGATACACATGTTTCTTAGTATAGTTGTAAGGATTAAATGATATTTTAAGCACAGAGCTGTGCCCATGATTAAACAATAAATCAAAAGATAACTTTCAGGTTTTCATTTTTTTTATTAATTTTTTTTTTTTTTTTAGCCAGGAGTGGTGGAGCATGCCTTTAATCCTAGCACTCGGGAGGCAGAGGCAGGATCCTGTCTCAAAAAATAAAAATTAAATTTTTCTCTTTCTTTCTTTTTTCAGAAATAGGGTCAAACCCTGCAGCCCTGAATTCACTACATGGACCAGACTGGTCTAAAACTCCACCTTCCTTTATCTTCCAAAGGCTGGGATGAAAAGCATATGCCGTCACCTTGCCCAGCCTTATTTTTGTTTTATGTGGTTGCATCTGTGTCTGTGACTGTGTGTGGCTGTGCCACATGTGTGTGAATGTTTGCAGAGGCCAGAAGAGAGGGTCAGATCCCCTGAAGCTGGAGTTGCAGGCTGTCATGAACTATCTGACATGGGTGCTGGGAACTGACCTTGGGTCCTTCATAAGAGAAGCAAAATGCTCTAAGCTGGTAAGCTTTCTTTCCAGTTCCCAAAGATCACTTTTATTACTAATCTCTAGAGCAAAGTGCATACTGACCGATTGCTCAATTCTGTAAGCAGGCACTGAGTACTGATCTTGTGGTGAGAATGTCTGGGTATGTCATGGGCACTAAGTACTGAAACGGCGCTGGCATTGTGGGTGGGTTCTGTGAAGCAAATGCATCATAATTTACTTGCAAACCATAATTCTTACTCCTTTCATGTCTATGTTGTGAAGTCTTTTTTTATCACAACTAGTAAAAAAAGTGGAAAAATTACATTGTTTTTACTGAGTGTGAAAAGGAAAAATGACAGGATAATCTGGGGGAGTGCTCTTTGAGGGGACCAGAGATGAGAAGCAGGAGAAGTGAACGGGAAGTTCTTGGACTGTAGAGGCAGAGGGACCTTGTATATTGGTCAACTTCTGCTATAATAATTCTCAAAGGGGCCGGGGAGATAGCTCAGTGGTTAAGAGCACTGACTGCTCTTCCGGGGGACACAGGTTCAATTCCCAGCACCCACATGGCAGCTCACAACTGTCTGTAATTCCAGTTCTAGGTGATCAGACACCCTCACACAGACACATATGCAGGCAAAACACCAATGCATATACAATACAAATAAATAAGTTATTAAAAAATAATTCCCAAAGCTGGTGGGTTTAAAAAAAAAGCATGTTCTTGGGAACTGATGGGTTCCCATGACATCATGCAAGAGCACTTGGAACCACTTGTGACATAGTTACTGAACATTGCATCCACCGAAGCAAGCTACATGGATAAGGCTGAAGGCACCGGCATGACGGAGTATTTTCCATCTTAAAGGCAAGCACTGTAAAGGGAGGAAAAGAGCAGACGTGAATAAACGTCTTCAACGCTAGAGTTTGAATCCCTAACACACTGTACATTGGAGGTGAAGTGCTTAATCTTTCTCAGGCCCATTTATGAACAGGAACCGTAACTATAAGCCCCAAGTTTGCATGAACTAAATGAGATGTCTCTATAAAGCAGCTTCCCGGTGACGTGCGATGCACTGATTACACACGTGTTGTGTTGGTGTGTTTTGCAGCCCACAGATCAGTTGGGTTGGGGGGGAGGCAAAGCTTTCAGATACTCAGTGCAGCCAGTGGCCTCCTGGAGGGGCGGCCTTGCCTGTGTGCTCGCTGTGCGAGGACTATAATTGTATTTTCTTTCCTTCATCCTTTTTTGTCCCTCTTAATATAATGTCACTGTGTAGATGAAGCTGGTTTGAGACTCAAATGTAGCTCAAGCTGGCCTTAAACTTGTGACCTTCTTGCTTCCCCCTCCCAGCTGTTGAGATCATAGGTATATGTTACTATGTCAGAAATATTATCATTTTTCTATGATGCATTAAAAACATTAAGAAAACCCAGCAAATAAAGTAACTAGAGGTTTTTTTTGTTTTTGTTTTTTGTTTTTTGTTTTTGTTTTTTCTTGATCTGGTTTAGTTCCTGAGGCATCTGTCACTGCTGAGAGATGGTGAGGTAGCCGGAGAGGCTGTCTCGATGGCTATGAAGTCACCAGCTAAACAGAATTGCCCCTCAGAGCAGCTTCAAGAAAATTCCTCTTGTTGCTTCGTTGTTTTCCTCCCAGTGACCCTAGTGAGGTCATGACCTGCTCCCCCCTCTGCAATTTGAGAAATCCTGGAGGACAGTGTCCAGAGCCCAGCTCTGTGTGACCAGAGCTGAGTTGAGTCTAAAAATATGTCTTGCTATAGAACACCAATTGTGGCTGTTTCTCCAGTCATTCTGGAGCTTATTACAAAGCCATCCAAAAAGAAATTCCTGGCATTGCATTGGTCTGGGAGTTGCTGGGGAGACAGGGCTGTTCCTCGTCTGGTTTGTGGTGGAGGTGGACTTGCAGGGTCAGTCACTGGGGCTGTCTACTGTTGCTCAGGTCGTTCTGGGTGTCACTGGAATCTGTCCTGGCTGCAAAGATACTTTTCTCCTATGACCCACACTGAAAACCCAGGAGAACAACCCACATCATTGGAAAGCATTGTCCGCCCACTGCTTAGTTAAACCACTAAGCAAAATGTTCCTCTGCTGTACACAGAGATAATTTTTCTTATTTGACTGTAATTTCCTCACCTCCAGCATAAGTATGACCAAGGTTTATTGGCCTACAACAAATAACAAAGTACAGAAAAACAGTGCGAGACCAGTGAGGAAAGCTAGAAAATTTAAACCAGAAGATGACGACCAAGTTTCCTACCTTGGAAACAGCTTTAACGTAAGTGATTTTCTTGGCATGACCACTTGTTCACTCTGCGTGGATTCTGCAGCTTCTACTCATCGCCTAGATTGACATCTCCGGGAAGTCGTTTCTATGTGAGACCCTGGAGATACATGCTAAAGCAGGCCTAGCATCCAGCCTCAGGGAGTTTACTCAGTAGGACAGAAGTTTTAGAAACATTCTGACATTCACAAGGATGGTCACCGTTCTCTGGTCTTACACCGACTGCATTAATGTGGCCTGGAAGTTAAACAGTAATTCTATACACATCTTTTTAATCTAGGATCTCCCTTTGTAGCCCAGCTGGGCCTTGAACTCCAATCCTCCTGTCTCCACCACACTTAGCTTAGATACACATTTTAAAAGTCTTGTTCACTCAGTACCCTGTCTTTAAATTCCTGTGTCCAAATAAGAGTCCTCCATTATTTTTCCAGGGAGGAAAAACAAAACAAGACAAACCAATCAACCAAACAAACAAAAATACTTGGTCAGCAGTACAGTTAAGAGAACAGGGAAATGGACACACCTACACCGTTGATAAGGACCTAAATTGATTCAGGCTTTCATGAATGGCAATCTGGTAATATGCAAATGCCATCTGATGGGAGAACTTCTTAAAAAGATTATGGAATTGCCATACAAGGGAACACTAGGTGTGTGCCGTAGGAATACTCCAGAAGGAAAATGAAATTGAATGTGTTATTATCTGAAGAGAATATTCCAAATGAGTGTGCCTGTGTCCATGGGGAGGCATATACACACAAAAACCTGAGAAAAAGAGAACATTAGTACTGTTAACTTCAGGGTTAATGTGTTGGGGGGACACAGATGTGTGCAATCGGGAAAGTGCATGCGTGTGTCCATAGGTGTGGAGGTCAGAGTCTTCCTTGGGACCTTTGGAGACAGCACCTCTCACGGGCTGGAATTTCACCAAGCTGGCTAAGTCGGCAGTGAGCCCCCAGGGATCAGCCCATCCTTGTCTCCTGTCTCCCTGTGATGGGGACTGCAAGCTCACGCCATCTACATGGCTTTTCCCTTGTGTTCCGAGGATCTGAATCAGGTCCTACTTGGTCGACTGAGCCTTCTTTCTAGACCCATTTTTCCTCTTTCACACGTGAAAGAGGTGGGAATGTGGCGCTTGTCCTCTCTTCCTCAGTTGCCTCTTTCAGTGTCTTATCACAGCGATGAGAAGAGAAACTAATTTTCCCAGATTTCACCAATGTAGACGTTACCAAGTTAGGCCTATTGAAGAGCTAGCTCGACGATCTTCCATGTTCTATCTGTGCAAGCCGCGAAAGTAATGGGGGTGCAGCCTAACTGAGGGGGAGAAGATGGTGTCAGTTCTTCTAAGCAAATTGTGTTTTCTTTGATGATGTGATCTTGGAAATCAGGACCACCAGCAGACGAGGGAATGGCATGCTGGATACCAGCAGGCCCAGGGTGGGGCTGGTGTTGGGGAGACCGTGTGCCTCCACGGGATTGGGTTGTTACAGCAACAGAGTTGGAGAGGAATGAAAACCTCAGGTTCCCAAATAAGAGTTGTTTCTAATATTCTAAATATCACAGAGTTTAAAATGTAATGGAAAATAGAAAATCATGTAGTGATCATTGTTTTTCTTATTTTCTTCAGATTTTCTCTCCTCTCCCCTCAAGTTGAAATATATGGGTACCTTAGAAGCCACTTCTGGGCTCCCCCAGCTTCCCTCCTCCCTCTTACAGAGATCCTCACATGAGGCATTGCAGGGTTCCTTGTTCCCATGTTCGCTTCAGAAATTTCTACAGATTTTGCAATTACAAACTTTCCTTGAGTTTTTTTTCTTCTACTTCTGGGTTTCTATTGATTTAGCCATGTTATTGCTATCATACCTTGTGCATTTTGACGGCTGTATTGTATTTCATTATGTAAGTACACCACAGTGTGTGTGTCTACTCTTCCGTCGATGAATGTTTAGATGACTTTAGACTTCGTCTTTGTTTCGCTACTTCTAATTATGCCGCAGTGGACATTCCTGAGCTTCCGTCCTTATCCAAGGGCTAGAGCCGGAAGCAGGCATTGCTGGGTCTCAGGACAAGTAAGTCAATCTTCAGCACAACTGAGAATAGCCAAGTGCTGTGCAGGTTACAGACACCCCCCCCCCCAACCCCCCAATTAGGTGTGAGACTCTGAATGGCAGTTCTTTTCCATTTTGCCAATTTGAAGGGTAGGAGATGGGTTCTCCTTTGCATATTTTATTTTCCTAATTAACATGGGGGGGGGTGGAGAAGCATCTTCCTATGTATTTATTGGCCGTTCCCATTTCTTTTCTTGCCAGTGACCTTTTAACCCTTTCGTCACTTTCTTTAATAGGTTGTTAATTATTTTATTTCTGGATTATTCTGAGCTACCAAAAACATAAGAAAAAGAAATCCGTCCATTCTACATATTTTTAGTGAGTGAAAAATTGGGTGCAACAAAGAAGAATGAAATGAAAAAAAAATGTAGACACTTCTATGCCAACATTCAATGTGTGTTATTGTTGAAAATTTATAGTATTTTATTTTGTTTTGTTTTTCGAGACAGGGTTTCTCTGTGTAGCTTTGTGCCTTTTCTGGATCTCACTCTGTAGACCAGGCTGGCCTCAGACTCACAAAGATTCGCCTGGCTCTGCCTCCTGAGTGCTGGGATTAAAGGCGTGTGCCACCACCGCCCAGCATTTTTATAGTATTTTTGATAGTAAAAAGAAGAAATTCTGTAACAGGGCATTGGCATTGTAGTAGGGTGGAGTTGTGCTTCGTTTATATTTTGCTCTCAAGGTTTATATCAGATTTTAATTAAAATACAAAATGACTTGGTTATAATTACTGTCGTGTTGTCCTTTGATTAGTCAAATCCAGTGTATATTCTGAAGTTGAGAACAGAGAAGAGAAGGAAATGGCTATTCTCCCTCCAGATTTCCTTATAATCCCCCTGCAGCAGGCCTTGTGGGATGGACCAGGGCACACAGAGTGACTCATGCATTCATAGGGCTTCCAGGCACCCCCCTCCCCATAATGGCGCCCTCTCATTACTTTCCACCCAGCTGGCCTGAGCTGCACAAACAAAATATTGTATAAGATCAGCCCATTGATGGTAAATTTGGGACAATTTTTGAAAAACTCTTGCCAAGTTACATACTGACCTCAGGGTCTCTAAACCCAGCCAAAAATGTTAAGCAAAAACTGAATTAAATCTATTATCACAAATGTGTGCCCTATAATCTGATGAGCCTTCCAGATGTCCAGCCCGAGACCATCTGCTGTTTGTCTGTGGGCACACACTCCAGAGCACGCGCAGCACTGGACAGAGGACAGCAGAGAGAGCAGGCCAGCTCGGAGCGCTTCCTGCTCAGACGTGAAGCAGGCAAGGAAATGAACAAGCAGGAGGACTCTGTTTGGAGAGCTCTTCTTTTTGAAGTCATCTTTTCCCTTCTCTTCAATGGATCAGTTGATTTCTTTTTGGAGTCCAGGAGCCCTCTCTAACACTCAACAATGGAATACATCTCTTGCAAAGGCACCATACCAGGGTGACGTCAAATACTGAAACCAAAGCTAAGAACAACATCTTGGGGTGTTGGCATCTGACTTAGGCTATCATATTTTCTTTATTATATTTTGTCTCACGTCAGAAATCCCAGATATGGACTCTCAGAAGGAAATGCATGCTTAAGAGGGTTATTGGGAAATAGTCTCAGGAACAAGGGGTTAATATTGGACTGAGAGACAGTGACCATTGAGACCTCCACCACACCTGCAGCAGGCTTGGAAGTTAGAGGTTGTAATGATTAATTCTGGGTGTCAGTTTGAACAAGCTCTGGTGCCCGTTGCTTAGCTAAACCCCAGAATCTATGTTGCTGTTTCGCCAAAGATGTGATGAATGCACAAACCAGTAGACACTCAGTGAAGGCTCCTCTCCACAGTGTATGTGGCCCTTCTAACATTAGCTGATGGATTTAAGAACACCCAGCCAGGTTTTCCAAAGATGAAATTCTCAGGATTACAACATAAATCCCTGCCTGAGTTGGTAGCCCGTTGCCCTATGGGATTCAGACTCAAGACTCAAGACTGTGGTATCAGCCCTTCCCAGAATTTTCAGCCTGGTGTCCATCCTATAGATTTCACATGTTTTCTAGCCGTCACAGTTATGTGAATGAATGCCTTAGCGTTGCCTGGGCTCCATCTCTCCCCATCGGCCATGCTATGTCACAGTCTCCCTGGTCTCTCTCTCTGGATCATGAGGATCAATGTGATGACTCTCCTGTTATGCTTTCCTGAACTCCCCCCCCCCCCCCCCCCCCCCCCCGTCTGTTCCCCTCACATGCTCCTTCCTTTACATATTGTCTGTGGGTGCTTTTGTGATTCAGTAGCAGGGCGGAACAGTGGCGAGGACCACAGGATATGCACAGCCAAAACATTGGTTCTCCAACCCTTCACAGCAGTGGTTCTCAACCTGTGGGTTGCATTCCCTTGGAGGAGGGCGTCGAAGGACCCTTTCATAGGGGTTGCCTAAGATCACCAGAAAACACAAGATGTTTACATTACAATTCATAACAGTAGCAAAATTACAGTTGTGAGTAGCAACGAAAATAATTTTATGATTGGGGGTCACCACAACATGAGGAACTGTATTAAAGGGTCGCAGCATTAGGAAGGTTGAGAAGCCCTGCTTTACAGGAAACACTTGCAGATGCCTGTTACGGAGAAGAGCCATTTCGGAAATGCAGGGCCTGCTGTTTACTCCTGAATTGCTTGTTGGGTCACGGAGCACGCCCAGCTAGTAGTTTATGGAACCTTATGTGGCATGTCCATTGAGTCTGCCTACCTCTTTGAGCCTTTGGTGTATTTCCCCTAACATCTGGTACCCCAATATGAATCATCGCTCTCGGCAAACTTGTTGGAGTCATCCGTAAGACCAATGAATTGTTAGTCAGAGCGAGAGACTAGGAGTTAGAGTTCTGACAGGCAGACAGGGAAGGGGATACAATCTGTATATAGTATACATATAATATATATAAAATAATACATATATATATAATAAAGGTGGCACCAGGTGTGGTGGCCCACACCTTTTTTTTTTTTTTAAATTTATTTATTCATTATGTATACAGAAGAGGGCACCAGATCTCATTACAGATGGTTGTGAGCCACCATGTGGTTGCTGGGAATTGAACTCAGGACCTCTGGAAGTGCAGTCAGTGCTCTTAACCTCTGAGCCATCTCTCCAGCCCATGGCCCACACCTTTAATCCCAGCACTTGGGAAGCAGAGCAGAGATGGAGACCAGTCTGTTCTACATAGTGAATTCTAGGACAGCCAGGGCTATGTAGAGAAACTCTAAATGATGATAATAATAATAATAATAATAATAATAATAATAATAATAATAATAAAGGTGGCAAACATCTGGCTGAGCCCTCACCCTCCTGATCCAAGCTGAAGGCCTGGCAGGGCAGGCTCCAGCCCCCTCCCCCACCCCCAGTCTTCTCTGGACTTTGCCTACTCTTATGCTTACTGGGTCTGATCATTAGCTTTTTGTGTCCCCATCTTTGGGGAATGATTGTCATTTACTCTGCTGCCAAGGGCAGGGCCTTTGACTTTTCGGAATTCAGGGAAGTCAGTGGCAAATTACCCTTAGACTTTTGTTATTTCACAACCCATCAGTTGTTTAACATCCAATTTTGATTCTTTGGTCCTTGTTTTTTTTTTTTTTTTTTTTTTTTTTTTAATCATTTTCCCTGAATGACTCAAGAGTCTGAGATAAGGTCACTCACTGTCAGATTTCTGAGGCAGCTTAAAGAGATGGGAGGCAGAACAGGAGAGGCATCTACCCTAGACAGGTGGGACCGTGTTTATTGGCACCCACGGCAAGGGAGCATAACTTTAATCCATAAGGACAAAAGAGAATAACTTCAACCGGAAGAAGTTGAAAAAGATGGCTGAAACCCTTATAGGGGCAGAAATGACCATAGCCATTGTTTCTTCCTTAGTCCTTTGCTACCAGTGTTGCCTTGCCTGGCTGCAAGGGACTCTGGGAAGTGTAGTCTTTTAGCAGGAAACTGTCATTCCAAAGCCTAAGCGACTATTAAAAAAATGGGGGTGGGGGGAGTAGATTCTTTCTTATTTCTTTTCTGCAGAGGAGGGTCTTTGTTGGAGGTGGGTAGTTCTTGGTCCATTGAAAAGGGGGTCCTCTGGTCACTTTGTAGGGTGAGAGCCATTGGGAATGCCTACGCGGAACATTTTGTTTAGGTATAGGAGGAAACTCAGTAAGTAAAACACTTAAAAGAAGACAGGGTGAGGACATAAGAACAAGTATAATAAGGAGGAAAGGAGCGAGAACAGGGAGGAGCCAGAGTGATCCAGGGGCGGAGCCAGAGTGGGAGGGAACCGGAGACCCACATGGGAGGAGCTTGATGTTGAGTTTTATCTGGTCCCTGTGTCTAGGACCCCATCTCAGACCAGTTAGGATGTGTTGGTGTGGAAGCATCATGGTTTGCGGAGGAGTGCACATGTCCTACCTATCCTTAGCAGCAGTCAGCTCTAGAGCTTTTTATTTTCAAGTACTGCAGTGGTCAAGGAGTAGAGGTGGACTTGAAGGATGCTAGGCCTGTCTGAGATCTCTCTAGGTTCTTTGAGAGCTGGTGGGACAAAAAGGTTAATCATTACAAAGTAGGCTGTTATAGTTGAAAACAATGGCCCAGAGTGGCATAAGGAGGGATGTGGTGGATGGCCCACCACCCATTAGTTCTGCTTTTATGGGTTTGGGGGGTGCTGATCTCTCAGTAACTGCTTCATGCTGACAAATGGTTGATGAGGTAGGCAGCGGTCAGATTGCCCCAGAAGAGGGTCCATCCAAGGGGCCATGATACAGTTGGGCACAAATCCAGAACATAAGTCAGGAGGCAGGAATTGTAAAACCTTGTGGAGAACATTCAGAGACAAAGTTAATGAGGAAAAATTTTGCATCAAAATTAACATAAGTTAATATAAGATTAAATATAAAGTTAGCATAAGGTTAAATGCAATTGTAGAACTGGCTGGATACCAGAGTTCTGTAAAAAGGATATGGTAACTGTAATTAGCTGTTGGTTTGCATCAGACTCCTGCATAAGGGACAACAAGTACCAGGAAGTTTTGTAAAAGAAGTCAGTTTAAGTCAGCACCTAATTGACAGTTTTAAAAGAGAAATAGAATCCCACCGAGTCAATTTTCTAGCATCGTCTAGCAAAGTTCCGAAGACACCACTTGGATAGTCTGAATAAATTTCCCAAGATGCGTGTTTGACGACACAGTATCTGGCAGCCTCCTTTAATCAGGAGACATAGGGTGTGGACCTTGGGATTAGCAGGGAATGAGAGTCATTTTCTATGCTGCCGCGGACAGACCTTCTGATTCTTCAGAATTCAAGGAAGTTGGTGACAAATTATCCTCAGGATTTTGTTGTCTTCAAAGCCCATCAGTTGTTGAACATCCAGCATTGATCCTTGGTCCTTGTTTTTATCATTTGCCCTGGAGGACTCAAGTGCCTAAGATACGGTGCCCACAGATGCATTCCCTTCCACCTCTTACCACGTTTCACCAATTGCACCGTTACAGAACACGGGGAGGAGCCAGCCATCAGTGATCTACCACCGGCTCTGAGCTCTTCAGTGTCAGCCAGCTAACGGGTGGTCCAGTGCTGAACTTTTATTTCAGAGACTGATCCCCAGGACCTCTTTTTGCATGGCTAACTTAGTCTCCCGGAAACAAACTCTGGCATGGAGGTTTTCTGTGAAGGCAGGAGCCAGCACTGCTAAAGAGACCATCAGGTTGCTCACTGGATGAAGGACCGCAGCACACTTTTATTGATTTTCTGAGATGCGCTAACATTTATTAAATTTTTTTATACTCCGTGTACAGTTTCAGATATTTAGGACTTTTTTGTTGTGAGCATTCTGGCCTTGATGTGTGCAGGCCTCTGGGCTACGTTCTCACTGGTGGAAAGCTGGTGTCAAATCACATAGAGGGAAAGAGGGATTGCCTTCACAGAAGAGGATCTCAAAGTGAGCCACCACACTTAGACCTTCATTTAGCAATGTTTGATTCCTGATTGTCATTTATTAGCTGTGTAACTCTGGATAAGTCATTTCAGCTCTTTGTGTCTAAAAGTCTTATCTGAAATGTGATGATGATAAGACCACCTTCTCAGGGCCGGAGGGAGGGTTCAGTGGTTAAGAGCTCTGGATACTCTTCCAAAAGATCAGAGTTCAATTCCCAGTAGTCACATGACAGCTCACAATTGTCTGGAACTCCAGTTCCAGGGGATCCGACAGCCTCACACAAACATACGTGCAGGCAAAACATCAATGCACATAAAATAAATAAAATGGAAAAAAAAGAACACTTTTGGGCTTTTGTGACTATTAGATTAATTAGAATTGGCAAAGGACTTACTTTTAAACGGTTTTTACTTATTTATTTATTTATTTATTTATTTATTTATTTATTTATTTATTTATTTATTTATTTATTTGTGTGCACGTGCATGCATGCTCCTGTGCCTGTGCCTGTGAGCACAAACGAATGGGGTGCCCATTGAAGGCATGAGAGGGCATCAGACCCCTTAGATCAGTGGTTCTCAACCTTCCTATCGCTGTGACCCTTTAATACAGTTCCTCACGGTGTGATGATCCCCAGCCATAAAATTATTTTCATTGCTTCTTCATAACTGTAATTTTGCTACTATCATGAATCGCAATGTTTTTTAAATATTGGATACGCAGGATGTCTGATATCTGATCCTCAAAGGGGTCTTGACCCATAGGTTGAGAACCACTGCCCTAGAACTTAAGTTACCGGTGGTTGTGAGCTGCCATGTAGATGCTGGAATTGAACCTAGGTCCTCTGTAAGAGCAGCCAGTGCTCTTAACCACGGAGCCATCTCTCCAGCCCTAAGTAATTAATTTTAAAAAGAAGAGGAGAATGAGGAGGAGGTAGAGGGTCCAAATTAGCATTAGTCTTTCCATGAGATGCCCTATGCCGTGTTAGGATGCGTTAAGAAGTCCCTCATCATATGTTGGTACCATTTAAAAATGTGATGGTGTTTTCCTGTATGTCTATATATGACATGCATGCCTGGTGTCCATGGATACCAGAAGAGAGCATCAGATCCTTTGGGACTAGAGTTACAGGTGGTAGGGAGCTGCCATGTGGGTGCTGGGAACCAAAACTGGGTCCTCTGTAAAGTCAGTGAGTGGTCTTAGCCTCTGGGCAATCTCTCTAGCCCCACACTGGCACCTCGATTTGGACTTGGAAGTTTCCAAAACCGTTAGCCAAATACAACCCTGATCTCTGTAAGTTACCAGTCTATGATATTCAGTTACATGACATAAAACAGAAGACGACACTGTGTGTGAATGTGGTGGCTCTTACCATCACCTAGTCTCATGGACTTGCTTCCTCTGCTTAGCATTAGTGCTTGCATTCTAAGTTTAGATGAGATTGCTTTTTACATCTACGTTGAAGCTAACTACACCTTAGGTGGTAACACAAGAGGAATCATCGTGAGGGTTCCAGGCTGCCGAAGAATGTCTCCTTTTGCCTCTTTGCCTTCTTACCTGCTAGCTTACAACTGAGAATTGATGGCTGCAGGCACAACAGTCACCCTAAGGCACATACACATCGCACTCTGAGAATACTGCCGAACAGGACTGACTCGGGTATCTGGAAACACAGAGGGACTCTCACCCACACCCACCAAAACACCGTTATGTCAGAGTGGAACCAAATTTCTCTTGGTTAAGCTACTGTTATTTTGATTTCTGTTGTGTGAAGCCAACCTCTCCTAATATATAACTGTACCCCAGCAATTAATTAATTGTTAATTTTGCTACTTATTGAGTTCTCACTGTGTGTAGATGCTGAAGAGTTCAGGCAATCCTTGAGAATAATTGTCTCTCCAGGTCACTGGGTCTCATGAACATGAACTGTGGGCTACAATAAACTCAAATGAAAAATTAAGCGAAGTGACCATTTGGAGTCTCTTCCGGCATTTGAAGACGGACCTGTCTAATGATCTGCAAATTCATACTCACTCAGAGAGAATAATGAAGCTGCCCTGAGTTACTTTCAGCCATGGTGGTTATAGGATCGGGAGAGTTCTGGGAACTTATTTTGTTTGCTTCCTGCTCCTTGACTCCAAAGTTTTTCCTTCCTTTTATCTTTTGTTGGACATGACGTCACTAGTCAGCCTCACATGGGTTGTCTTTTATCTCTGTGGTGGGCTGTTCCTGTAAAGCTGGCAGTCCTTGAGATGCTGGGGTAACGGAAGTAGAAAGACACCAAGGAACCATGAGAGCAGCAATCACAGACGCTCCGCCTTTAAAGGCAAATTTGCCAGACCTTGTAGCAGGCACATAAATGCTTGGGTTATCACATGACAGGTCAGGCTGCTGCCCAGACAGATGAAGGCCAGGCCTGTCTCTGCAAAGAGAACTGAACATGACATTAGGAAGCTTCGGTCACTCAGTCATTCAATTGAACCCCAATTACTGACTTGCTACCAAGTATGGGGGCGGGGGTGGGTGGGTGGGCGTAGAAAGTCAGAGTGAGCCTGCCCTCATGATGCTTAGAGTTACAGATAGCTCCCCTTCTTTCCTCCTGAGACAAATGAAGTTCTCATCCTATCTTTACTTTAAAATTGTGCAGATATGGTATGAAGCTTGACCATTATGATAGGACTTATAGGTAACATGACCTCAATTTTACCTTTGACTCAGGATAGCCGCATTTGTAAAAATAACAGATAAAAAAATAATAAGGGCCAATGGATGGGCTCTAAGGGTGAAGTAGATTACTATGAAGCCTTCTGAAGACCTGAGTTTGAACCCTAGAATCGGCATTTTGAAAGAAGAGAGCTGACTCCTGAAAGTTGTCCTTGATCCCCCACACCTGTACCGTGGTACATAAGTGCCTTCCTCACATACAAATAAAAATTAAATAAGTAAATACAAAATAAATAAAAGCAGCAGATTAATTTTCCAGAGAATATCCTCACTTTATATAAGCTGTGCTTGATATATTTTCATAGCAACAGGATACAGAGAAGATGTGAGCTGTAACATTCATTTCCTTCTCTACAGAAATGTTCTCCATATAAATGCAACTAGATAGGGAAAAATCCACTGTGCCAAACACCCTATTATCTCTTCCCCTTCCTTTAGAGCATCCTCACACACTCAACGGACATCATATTTATGAGGTAGGGCTTGCTGTTGATTATTTAGTTGTTCAACATCTGAAGCATAATTGAGATAAAATGTGGGTCACTGAATAAAAATCCAGCGGCTTGGATTTTTCCTTCAACAGTAGCCCTCAGACCTTTAAATTTATCAATAATAGATTAAAGCACATTACCATTTGGTCTGTCTTCTATAACCTCAAATCCGCTTGAAACATTAAAAACACCTCCTACAACGTGATTCGTGTGTTTTTTATTTCTTTCCAAATAGTGTTGATTTGATGCCGCGTCTTCCGGGCTCTGGTAGCGGAGGGGCTGCGTGTAACTGACGGATTAAAAACAAAGAGAAGGAGTCGACACAAAACAGAAAGGCTCGCCTTCTTTTTTAAGGGGCAGCAACTAGAAGTCAGGTCAACAGTTGTGTTTTTCAGTTCATTTGGGGTCTCTTTCTCCCTCCCTGACCCCGATCTAATTTATTTTTGCATTAAATAATTCAGCTCCTTTCCCTTTGTCATGGGCTGTGTTTGGGGAGCTGAAGACAAACTGCTTAGACCTTGAAAAGCACATGGGTTCCTCGCTTAGATGGCGTCTGTGTAGACTCCGGACTGCCTCCACGTTCTATAGGGAAAAAACAGAGCCAGGTGCATTTCTTCCCAAATCGAATTAGCTGCAAGATGCCACATCCAATTGTGGCAAATTGATGTGAGAGTTTGTGATTTCTGCGGCGGCTCTTACAGCAGAGGTCAGCAGGCAGAGACACAGACACCAGGCGGGGTTTTTGTGTGTGTGGGGTGCCGCAACTTGTGGTCCACGCTGCTCTGAGAGTAGCAGGGAAGATGTGAAATGCAATCAGCTTTTTGAAAATTGCAGGAGAATCCAGTTGTAAGTACGTATTCTAATCGGATTTACTGTGCCATCATTTACCTCTTTAGGATGTTAACATAACATTATGCTTAATTGAAAAACTGGGTAGTTAGCTATTCAGATGGGATTTTTCCAGCCCCCCACCCCCATCTAAGCCACAGACTAATCAGGCACACAATATAGGATCCCCTAATCATATAAGCAGAGTTTTTAGATTTCTGAAATAAAATTTGCTTGTTTACTACTGGAAGTTAGCTAAAAATGTTGACATATGACAAATTTGCCCCTCTTCACTGTTGTTTTTAAAGACCTCCCCTGACATTAAACAGGTTTACATCATGCATTATGACATTTAATTAGTCATTGTTTATTTAATTAGCATGGCAAGACATCTAGAGCAATACAAAGATTTTCTGCAAAGCCCAAACAGGAGGCGGCAGTTCCATACATTGTGGGAGCAGGCGAATGCAAAACAGACCATCTACCTGACAGCTGTGTTCCTGCATATCCCTCCAAGACTGCCCTAGCAGGGAGCTGGGAAAACCTTAAGATCGCATAGGCCATTTCAGGACGCTTTGTCCAAACTGGTCTGTGGGAAGGATATGCACAGTCAAGCCACCTTAACCCAAGGCACGTCTCTGCAAGGAATTCCTTCTGCCCCAGGAAGGCTTGGAATCGACCTTCCATACATTCAGGTAGATTTATTCACCTGTGAATAAATAAGCCAGCGTGTTAGTACAGAGGAGATGGCATCCTGGGGTTGGAGTCCTTTCTTCTCACAGCTTTCCTCTACATCTCGTGGACTTCTGATGGGAACTGATGATTTTCAGTCCACTCTAAATTTAATTCTTGAATGTGTTGAGCTGTCCTGAAGGTTTACGTATAAGGCCACGTGCTAAGTGAGCTTGTGTATTTTATCTCCTCTCAGACACTAATCCATTGCTGTACCCAACTGGTGTAACTGAGGCTCAGGGATAGTTACCCACAGGAGTCAAACCCAGTCTTGGAGCAGATGCAGGCCCCTGTCGGAGAACCACAGGTTCTCTGGAGGGCAGATTCACAACCCCTGGCAATGCATTTGGCTTCTGCCCTGTTCAAACCAGACTCCTCTATTTTCGCATAGTTTTTTGTTTGTTTGGTTTTGTTTTGTTTGGAGACAGGGTTTCAGTAGGTAGCCCTGGCTGTCTTGGAACTCACTAAGTAGACCAGGCTGGCCTCCAACTCACAAAGTTCCACCTGCCTCTGCCACCCAAATACTGAAGTCAAAGGCAGATGCGCCACAGCCCAGCCTGCAGTTTTAATTTTTTTTTTAAATTTTTCAGATTTTCATTTTAAGTGCTGCTGTGAGCTCAGGTGGTACCTCCGAACAGAAAGACTTTTTCTGTAGAGGCATTTGTTAGCTCAATTTTTTCTCACCCCAGTACAGGAAAGAACAAACTTTGGTTCATTTTCGAGGTAAACTATCATGTTCAAAGTCAACCGGCCAGTCGGAGGGACCAGGGTGACCGCTCTACCCCTGCTCCCCCTCTTAACTGCACAGACTCTCAGGGAAGAAGAGCTTTAAACACCCTGCCATGTCTGTCTCGGGTTTAGGTTGTTGGTGAAATGTAACTTTAGAGCCTTTGTGGGAATCTTCCCGTGGACCTGCACCCCATATATGTGCAGTCACTTAAACTACTCCTAAGCCCCCTCATGAATGGGGGATGCAGATGTCAGTCTGATGCCAAAGCACCAGGACTCCAAGTACATTAAGAAAATCATCTCAATGTAGCTTTTCCTAATGCAGAGTATTTTAAAAAATGAAATGAGGCAGATACAATAGCAGAGGCGCCCCAGATTGAATAAATATCACTTAACCAATTACCAATTATCCATGCTAATGAAGGATGAGGCAGAGTCCTGATAATTAAAACCCCAAATAAACTGAATGTTGGTTTAACCAGCGATTCTTCTTTTGCAAGAATGTCTGAGGGACAGCCATAAAATGACTGATCTGAGTTTTACTTCCCTGCCTCCACCTGCCCACCCTCTGACTGGGCTCTGATGGGCAGCAGAAGGGTCAAAGGGCAGACAGCTGGAGGGGAGTCAAAGGGAGTAGGGGAGACCCACAGAGTGGAGACTCTGCCCCTGGATAACTGGGACTTGATTGGATACACAATGGCATCCCATTGTCTACTTCCCATTTTGGAGAAGGGGCCACAGACAAGTTTGACATACGTAGCTCCCGCCCGGCCCTTCCTCTCCTGGGCCAGCTGTGGGCATTCACTGGTGACAGCCACGGTCAGCACATTCCTGGCTTTACTCCTCTGGCCTGAGAAATCAAGGTTTGAACTAGAAAGTTCTGGCCATATGGGAAGACTGGCTCTGTCATTTTGCACAGTGTCAGTCAGCCTGTGTCAAAGGCTCTCAAGATAGGCCTAGAAGGGAATGCTGGGGGACATTTCCCTATCTGACATCATGAGCTCTGTGGGTGCGTCACTTCCTGGGTCTTCACGCTGCCTCCTGACTTCCTGGTGCCTTCCCGATGCTCTTGCCCTGTGTTCCCCCACTCCACTCATGCCTGCATCTTCTTTCCTGTGTCCTTTGCCTTACCCCTCACCTCAGCATCACTAACAGGGCGCATGTAACTAGAGCTGGCATCCTGGGGCTCTATGGGTCTTGACCATGGCAGACACAAAACCGTTATGCAACTGGACGTCTTATCATTAGCTGTCTGAGCCACCAGCCTGCTTCCCTGCTCACTTGGCCCCCTGAGCTCAA
The DNA here is from genome assembly GCF_949786415.1 of Peromyscus eremicus. Classification (NCBI taxonomy): domain Eukaryota; kingdom Metazoa; phylum Chordata; class Mammalia; order Rodentia; family Cricetidae; genus Peromyscus; species Peromyscus eremicus. Next base: position 59,655,657 of record NC_081426.1, on the reverse strand, counting down.
CCATTAGGAACCTCTCCCTTGCTTTTGGACCTTCCATGTTTCATCAACTAAAGCTGTGGCTCTCAACCTTCCTAATGCTGCAGCCCTTTAAAACAGTTCCTCCTGTTGTGGTGACCCCCCCCCCCCACCATAAAATTATTTTTGTTGCTACTTCATAACTGTAATTTTGCTACTGTTGTAAATCGCAATGGAACTATCTGCTATGCAATCCCTGAGAAAGGATTGTTTGGGCCCCTGAGGGGGTCGCAACCCATAGGTTAAGAACCACCTTAACTAAAGGGTTAAAGATGGATATAGCAGAGGATCTCCAAGACCTTGTTCAACCTGGCATGCAGTTGGCATCTATTCTACAGGGCTGGCATGTTTGCATGCTTCATCAGAAAGACAACCTGCCTTTCAGGGGTACAGATACAAAGGTCTCTGAGGAGCCCAAGTATAAAAGGGTAAATATTCAGTCATTTATACACCGGAAGTTGTTTTGGGTCTTGTGAGCTTGACTCCGTTCTATGGGTTGGTGTCATTTGCAGAAGGGGTTTTATTTAAAGTTCCAACAAAGGCTCACAGATCCATCCCGCTGGCATGGGCTCCCTTCTCTACACAATGCCCTTGCTGACTACATTTAGCTGGCACCCCAACACTGACCTTACAGCTTATCGTGTATCTTCGCATACCCTTTGCCTTTTGAAAGAATGTCATGTTTTCCTGTGTTCCCATGGAGGGTGTGCCTTCCTCTACCACAGCCTTGTGTTGGAGCTGTCCGCTCACCCATCACTATCGTCCACAAAACCAGCGGTGGAAAGCTGCTGTACACAGGAAGCATTTAGGGGATCTTAAAGAGATGCATTAGTTGAGCCTCTCACTCTCGGAGGTGCTGATGAACTGGGAATAGGTGAGACCTAATACCTCCCACATGACTGTAGCACCCCAGTGTATTTGACAATACTGGTGACGTCGCATGTGTCCTTGTAACCTGCGCACCCAGCACAGCACATGGCACATGGGAGGTGCTTGGTGAACAGACTCGTTGGTCTATTCCTAGCAGATGAGAAAGGTCTGTGCAGAGTAAGAACACTAGGTTCTCCCCAATGTTCGTTTTCTCTCCCACAGGAGAAGTCGACCTCATGGCTGTGGATGCAGGGCTGCTTAGGGGCGCGGGGTGGGGGTAGGGGACTACTTCTGCCTTCTCTGGTAAGTACAAGAGACCAATAGATTAGTCCTGGTCAGCTGGATGTGATCAGAAGTAGTGGGTGCGTTTCCCATGTCCGTGCTCTTCAAGAGTGGCCTTGAACTTCTGTGTCCGCCTTCTCTTGCTCTGCAGCCGGAGATTCAACATGTTGCTGTAGACCACCTTGGACCATAAGGCTGAGGACGACATAATAAACAGAGTTGATTCTGCCTGTGTGGAGCTACCAAGCTCACCTGTAAGAAAGCCATGGGCTGAAGTAGTCACTAATGTTTCAGGCCTATGCTGTAACATCGAAGTATTACAGTGTCTAACAAATTTGAAACAAAACAAAACTGTTTAAATTAAAAAAAAATTTCTAAATCACAAAACCTGATTCCTGAGCTTGCCAATACTAGCAAAACCTATCTTAGCTCATGTGCTGGCCAGAAATGACAGGACAAACATCTAGGTCACTCACATGATGGCGTCCAATCATTCTCCCCGTCCCCTGCCAGAATGTTTATTCATTTATTTATTTAAACTCTTGGGATTTATTTGTTTGTTTGTTTTGGTTTTCTGAGACAGGGTTTCTCTGTGTAGCCCTGGCTGTCCTGGAACTCACTCTGTAGACCAGGCCGGCTTTGAACCTTGAACTCACCAAGATCTACCTTCCTCCGCCTCCCGAGTGCTGGGACTAAAGGCGTGCACCACCACCTCCTGGCTGTAAACTCTTTTCCCCTAATTTATTTATTTATTATGTATACAGTGTTCTGTCTACAGGCCAGAAGAGGGCACCAGATCTCATTGTAGACGGTTGTGAGCCACCATGTGGTTGCTGGGAATCGAACTCAGGACCTCTGGAAGAGCAGTCAGTGCTCTTAACCACTGAGCCATCTCTCCAACCCCATCATTTTTGTTTTAACAGCCACAAACCTTGACAAGGATTCCAAGTCTTGCTTGGTCAGGCCATGTCTTCCTCCCAACCTAACCCTCTGCTCCTCACATGTCTCCCTCTGTCTGTATCTCATGGGACTTCTCTCGGCTCCTCAAACGAATTGCTCTCTCCTCTCACAAGATGGCTCAATGATCTGTTCCTTACCTGTGTTCCCACCTGCTGACCCTGACTCATTCTCTTGTCCTGTAGATCTCAGTTTGGGGGTTATTTCTTCAGTTTCCCCTGACTCCTCTGAATAGCAATCTCCATATTATATACATCTTGAAACTGCATTCAACACAGCTGTTCCATCATCGACTCACCTGTCCCTAGCAGAGTCTAGAATGAAAAGTAGCTGCTCAGATGAATAGAGATGGAACAGATGAACACATGAGGAAAATCAAGGGGATAATCTTTCCCTTCTACTGTAGACCAGGCAGGGGCGGAGGGAATGAAAAGCATGGGTTAAAACATCCAGAGAAGAGGAACTTCATTTCCCAACACTCCTCCAGAGAGCTTCCTCCCCTGGGATCAGGCTAGAGGAAGGTTAGCCAAGCATGAGCTCACTAGCCTGAGTCCCAAATTAAGTTGTTCTTGGCACGATAGCCACCAGATCACAAATAGGTGGACTGCCTCTGCTTCGGGGAGCAGCGTTTCTTCCTTGAATTATGATGACTGGGAAAGCTAGAATACTCTTCTTTCCTGTTGCAGGCTCCTTCACTTAAAAGCCCCTGGCCTGAGCTTCCTTGACAGACATAAGGCCTCCCCATGACTCCTATTGCCTGGAATCATCTCCCCCTGGACGTGTTCAAAGTAGTCATGCCCTACACTGCCTACAGGGATTTTTATTCTCTCTTTCAGAGAGATTTGGTGAGCTAATCCAACTGATGGAGGCCTTATGCCTCTCCCTCCCTGAATTTCAGGAGCTTTGTTAGGAACACATTCAGTAAACCTTCATGATAAGTTGCTTAGCAACATTTATTTTTATGAAACCATACTATCTCTTTGAAAAGAGTTTGTGTTTGATTAAGGGACATACTAGTAACCTTTTATCCTTCCAGATCAATACAAGAGATAGCACTAAGTGTCCAGGGAACCATAGCTTGTTTTATATGATGAGGACAGGGTGGAAGTGTGTATGGATTCCCTGGTACCTTGATGACCTGTATTTCTATACCCTGGAATTGGGGCAAGAATAGAGTGCATAAAATCTTAAGACAACATTTCACTCTGAGATTGAATGTTGAAAGTAGCTGCTAACACAGCCCACCACGGAGTCCTAATTTGCTTGCAGCTAAAAAATAATAGGTGAGATCTGAATCTGCAAATCTCCTAAGATGATGGAAACTCAGTGTGAATTGAAATCACCTCTTTCATCTTTAATTCTAATAGAAAAAAAAAAAAAGAAGAAGAACCACCCGGTTAAGTTAAAAAGAACCTTGGGTGCTAGTCCTGTATTTTACTCCATTCATCTGGTGCCACTTACATCTTACTACTTGATTTATTAATCAGGAAGAAACTTACAGGTTTATTTTTCCTGGGGGAAAATGGCCTTTAATATTTTGGAAAAAGCACTGGTGTATTTGTTTGTTTTTTCCTGACTACACGCTCATCCACCTGTCTAACTCCCCACCTATTTGCCTAACTACGGAGTCTTCCTCTTCCCATCTGGTAGCCTTTCAGGCAACAAAGGTGAGAAGTTGTTCATATGCTAGGTGTTAGGCTAAACATGTAATATAAGGCTAGATGCTAACAGTAGTATAAACTAAAATAATGATCAATTTTAGCAGCAGAATCTCTCCTTGGGTGATACTATCCTATCCCCACCCAGTCTTTCTAAGGCTCTGGGTGACTTTTTTAGTTGTTCAGTCATCACCTAAAATTTACCCAGCACCTTCTATCAAACGCAGAGTAAGCTCTGGGGAGGGAGGCATCAGTGGCAGATATGATTGCTGACCAGAGGGAGCTCACAATCTCTGAGGTAAGATAGATGAATGGAGATAAAACACTTAAAACATAGGTCTAGAAGTATGTTCGTGGTGTCATAATATAAAGAAGATGGGAAAACTCAGAGAGGGGACCTCGGCTTGGGAGACCCTGTGCTGAGTCTGAAGACTGGAGTTAGCCAGGTGGAAGAGGGCAAAAGAAGGCATGTGTAAAGGGGAAGGCTGAGGAAAAACAGCAGACATTTTATACTGATAATCAAAACAAGGAAGTGTGAGCAAGCAAGCAAGAACAACTGGAGAACTGGTGGGTAGCTGATATAGCTGCAGCCTGGAGCTCATGGGGTGTGTGCTTGCCTCTAGGGAGGGAAGAGAAGAAGCCCTGAATGCCATGTTGAAGTTAGACCCTGTTATGAATGTAATGGTGAGTCATTGAAGGATTTCAAGTCGGAGGAGTGACATGATCAGATTTACCTTTTAAATGATCGCCGCCGTGACATCAGTGTGCTGAATGCGTTGGAACGAGGCCTGACTGGAGGCGGAGAGGCCAGTTAGAGTGCCGTGGCAGCGATCCAGGTGGGAGATGATGAGATGGGGATGACAACAGGGGGCAGACGCAAGAGCAGTTTAGGATATAGAATCAGCAGGACTTGGCCACAGACAGGCACTGAGAGCCGAGGGAAGAGGCCTTCTAGATTTCCGGTTTATGAATGAGAAGGGAAGATGGGGGTGGCAGGAGGAAATTATGAATTGAGTTGGGGACAATTTGAACTTGAGATTGTTTCTTATTAAGTGGAGATATCCAGTAGGCAGGCTATCTGGAAGTCAGTTCATGACTATCTTCTTTGCCGGTGAAGGCTTTCTCTTTTGTAGTGTGACTCACCCATACTTCAGCTACCACTTCATTTCTAGGACCTTTAAGTCTTTAAATGATCCCAAGTTTCTTTTCTGGGCTCCAACTTCCTGGATCCAACCACAGATTTGGTCTTTTCTTTTGGAGACCTCATGTCAGGGACGAATAACTGTATCTTGTAGCCAGGGTAATGTTTCTAGGATGTTGATGCTACCACCGAATGCTAGAAATGTGCCTGGCCCGTTAAGCAAATGGGAAGACAAGGCACAGACTAGGAGCAAAGACTTGCCGAAGACATACCTGATAAAGAAGCAAAAATGTAGAAAGGAATCTCGGGACTCAACAGCAAGAAAGCAAAAAGATTGACCAAAAAGTGGGTCAAAGATCTTAACAGACAACCTACTAAAGAAGATAAAGGTATGAGAAGGTACCATGGATTATATGTTATTGGGAAAATACAGATTCCAAAAAGATATCACTGCACAGCAAAATGCTGATGAGGATGCCAAGCAATGGAGCTCTCAGTCAGTGACGGTGGGAATGCAAATGGAACAGGTCGGGGGAAATGGCTGGAGTGTCTTCCACCAAATTAAACATTCTCTCACCATGTCACCTTGTAAGTTGAATTACTAAACGGTCTTATTAATAAAAACCCGGAGCCAGATATTGGGGTTAAAACTGAGAGATCAGAGGAATAGAATGTTTGCCTAGCATGCACCAAGTCTGGGTTTGATTCCCACACTACATAAACTGGAGGTGGCCATGTACACCTGTAATCCCAGCACACAGAAGGTAGAAGCAGGAGGAGCAGGAGTTCAAGGTCATCCTCAGTCACACACCAACTTTGAGGGGCAACCTGGACCACAGGAGATCGCCTGAAACAACAACAGCAACAACCACCACAAAAAAGCAAAATAAAAAAAAAAGGGAGACTACTTAGAAATTTAGCTGCTGTATGAGAACAATTTATTTCTTTGGAATAGTGCCAGCCCAGACTATAAATGAGCCAGCATTAGAAGCCAGGACACTTGGCTTTCAGTCTGGGAAGAACCACCCTTTAAACATAGCTGGAGAGCTCACCCTGTGATGAAGACAACACTGGCACCTGCCCATGCAAAGCTTACCATCCTCTGTCTTAGCTCTGAAAAGTACCAAGCACCTTAATAATAAAACTCAAAAAATAATGTGAGTTTAACTTCTAGGTCAGAAGAAGATATACTCTGATCTCTGCTATTAGGATAATCAAGAATATCTTCCGGGGCTGGAGATATGGCTCAGAGGTTAAGAGCACCGATTGCTCTTCCAGAGGTCCTGAGTTCAATTCCCAGCACCCACATAGTGGCTCACAACCATCTGTAATGAGATCTGGCACCCTCTTCTGTACACATAATAAATAAATAAATCTTTTAAAAAAGAATATCTCCCATATATATGTATACATAGTATATATGTATACACACACACACACACACACACACACACACACACACACACATATATATATATATATATATATATATATATATAAAACATGTAATCAGTCCAATAATTGTAAGTGATTAATTAACCTTGAGCGAACATTGAGGTTGTCCCAGGAGGTGAATAGGACAGCTTTAAGGACTATACAAACTGCAATTTCTAGCAATGGAACAGACCCAAAGGTGGTCTGTCTGCAGAAAGAGTTTTGCATTTTGGCTGACTGCTGCCTTGGTAATAAAGAAAAAAAAAGATTGATTTTAGTTCACTTCTCTTCAGCCAACGATGCTGAGAAACAGAGATAAAGCGGGTGGGACAGAAGAAACAGTCAAGTAAGACCCAGAGAAAAATGTCTGTTGTGGGCCACGGACCGCTCTCCCAGTGCAAGTGAAGGGTGGGTCGGTCCGAACCAAAGTTTACCAGCTGAGGGTCTAAGGCTCGGGCACTCAGCCGCCTCTGTCTGTGAATGGATAAAGAGTGGGTGAAGCAGGGCCAAGCTTCGTGCTTATCACATGCATCTCTGAAAGACCATATGCCCTCAGAGAGGTCTTCAGGATCCGGGAGAAAGAGCAGCTGGGGGAGGAAAAGACACTGGTGGGTTTGCTGGTGCCTGCAGTCCTGGGCTGTGTTAGAAGCCCCAAGGGAATAAGATGCCCCCTCCCTCCCTCCCTCCCTCCCATGAGCCTTTCCTTACTGGGAGGAGATCCTGTCTGTCTGGCAGTGTTTCCTCCACCAAGGAAGCAGTCTCTAAAATGATTCATTTAAAAAGTGCATTGGACTGTTTCAAAACCAATTTCAAGAAAATTGTCCAAATTTTGATGCACAGTTCCTTAAAACTGAGACATTAGGAGAAATAATTCTAAGAGAACATTTGGTATTTTAGAACAAAAGAAGAGGGTTGTTTTGCTGCAGTAAAGATAGTTCTTTGTTCTTTTTGTTAATATTCCCTAAATTCAAGTGCATGTATATGTTATTAACTGGCAAAGGAAATCCTATTGCTTAGGACACCTAGAGATTTATAAACATTTCCTACACTTAAGAAAATCATCACACTGAGTGTTACTTGAAATATGAGTGTTACTGGATCTGGGATAGAAATGTTTCTTTAAATGTATTCAGTAAATATTTCCTGAATGGCAACTATATGCCAGGCATAGTTCTGGGCCTTGGGGCACAGTTCTGGGCCTTGGGGCACACTAATGAAGACAATTAAAGCCCTTCTGAGGACCAGCCGTTCTGAGTAAATAAACATGGAGTGTGGTGTCAGGGGCACTGGTGGCAGAATGGGGGCCTGGGGGATGAAAGAGTTTGGGCTGTTTGGGTGGATGGCCAGGGAAGGACTCCGTAGCATATGGTGGTTGTGGAGATCACGTTTACAAGCATTACGGAGTGAGAAGCAATCGATGAAGGAATGAAGTGTGGGGACACACCGTGTTCCTTGAAATGGATCTGCCTCTGTGACAAGAGTCGTCTGCATATACCTTACACAACTTGTCATGTTTGGGGCCATTGTGAAAGTAGAGATCTGGAGAATGGTGTCCGTGCTGGAGAGAATCTTGGGGCATGCAACCAAGGGACTAGACGGTAAGACCTTTAAATGGCAGCATCTCAGTGGTCTCTGATCAATTTTCCACTTAAAAATTTTTTTAAGTTGGCACGGTTGATGTTTTGGACAGGTAACTCATTGTTTGGAGTGGGGGAAGGCAGTCATGCACACTGGGAGATGTCTAGCAAAACGCCTGGTATCTCCCATTTATAGCAGCCTAAGATATTCCCACTGTGGCACATTGCCACGTCCTGTGGAGCAGGGGGACAGAGTCACCTGAGGTGTAGAACCAGTGTTACAAACACTGATGGACCAAGTGTTATTCTTACTGGAGAAGTGTCGTTACAGGAAAGGAGTTGAATCAACATTTATTTCACATCTGATCAAGAGGAAGCTAGGGATGTCTGGTAGCAAGGTACCAAGAGCTTTTTATGGGTGGTGGGTCCTATCAGCTGCAGCTTCATCCCCGAGGTTTCAGTTAGCCATGGTCAACTATATCTGAAAGTACTAAGTTGAAAGTTCTAGCCAGATGGTGGTGGCACATGCCTATAGTTGGGAGGCAGAGACAGGTGGATCTCTGTGAGTTCGAGGCCAGCCTGGTCTACAAAATGAGTTCCAGGACAGCTGGGGCTGTTACACAAAGAAACCCTGTCTCGAAAACAAAACAAAACAAAACAAAACAGGAAAGAAACAAAAAAGAAAAAAAAGAAAGAAAATTCTAGAAGTAAACAATTTATTCATCTAAAATTGTGTGCAGTTCTGAGCAAAAAAAAACCCACTTCTGGTGAATGCTGTGTCCCGCCGAGGATGGGAATTGTCTTCCCAGTATATCTCAACACTATTTTCACCTGCCCAATACTCGTCTTAAAGCCATCTTAATTACAGGATGGCCTGTCATGATACTGCAGAGTTGTGTTCTAGCACCCTTCATTTTATTTAGTAACCACATCAGAGCCCACAAACAGTGGTAGTACAACAACACATTAGAGAGAAGTTGCAGATGCTTTCCTTGAAGCAAAAAAGGTGAAAGATTCCCACTTGCTAAGGGAAGAAAAGATTTGCTGCTTGCAGAACTTACTAAGATCTATAATAAGAACTCTCCCAATTGTGAGACATGCAAAAGCTACCCCAAGAGTGTGTGTAAAGTGCTCTGTCACTCACCTGGCTTCATTCCATCACTCAGACATCACGAGAACAGCGAGAACAATGCAGTAGAACAATGTAGTTCAGATAGAGGCTATATTCAGAGCTGTTACTACAGCATGTTGTCAAAACCATTCCATTCTGTTGTTAACTGCAGCTGATCTTACTGTGTCTCACTTATTAATTAAACTTACACATAGAAAAACGTATACATTTGGTACTATCCAAACACTCAGGCATCCACTGGGAGCCTGGGGACACAGCCTCCCTAGTGTAAGGAGAGTGAAACATTAGCTGATTGACTCCACACAACAATTTGACGAGTGAGGGATCATTAGTCCTACTTCTACATGGGGAAACTGAGGCTTCTGGAGATGGGTGGCTTGTCAAAGGTCAAACAGCTAGTGAACAACAGAGCCAGGATCCAAACTCAGGTTTGTCTGACTCCAAAGGTCAGCCTTTGTTCTGGCCCCACACTGTCCAATATCGTAGACATAATCATATATAGCCATTAAAATGTAGATAAATTAAAATGTGAAATTCAGTGGTACTTGCTACATTTCAGCGACTCAGCTGTGACACGTGACTACTGACCAATGTCTTGGACATGCAGAAGCAGGATGTTCTAGTTGGCTCCGAAGGAGGTGTAGGTGTGAGATGGGCGAATGGGCAGTCTTCGTCTCCCTAAGTTACCACTCTTTCCACCATTCTCCCTCCTGACAGGCTTGCACAGTCTGCCTGTGATGACCTGCTTCTGTGCAAAAATGCCTGTAAGAAGGAGGAATGATCCCAGTGTTAGGAATTTTGTTTTCGTTTGCAGAAAATGTTCTTAACGGCAAGAGACAGGCCTGGCTGCAAGTCACCGGAGAGAAGTCTATTTTTAGACCTATGTGGGCAGACTATGGCACCAAGCATTTCTTGATCTTGAGAGCATGACAAAGGAAGGAAGGAAACACGTGGTCTTATTGAGCCCAAGCAGAAAATTGATGTCAGAATTACTTCCTTTCCCTATTACTTTTTTTTTTTTTTAAATAGAAGCCTGAGCGGCCCTACAGATTGTAAGATGTAAGCTCAGTGTAGCATGGAACACCAGAGACAATTAGAGTCTCCTAAATGCTACCTCTCCTGGCACAATTAGAGTCCAAAAGATGGAGACAGAGCCCAGTGAGTGACAGACTGGCACCTCAGGTCTCCTTGTATTACTTCATACTGGCCCCAGAAAGCTTTTTATAATTCCCTCTCATCCACTTAGCAACATTTCAATCTTTTTCAGGAGGACAGTACTTTAAAAAAAAAAAAAAAAAAAAAAAAAAAAGCCACACAGCTTCCCGTTGTTTTGTTTTGTTTTTTTTTTCTTCCCATTGTTTTTAATAGAACGGAGGTTGGCTGTCTTAGGAACTGCTCCAGTACCAGCACCAAGATGAAGTCAGTGTGGAACTGAGGCAGAAGACGATCCCGTGGTGGAGAGAACTGCTGTGAGTCAGTGTGACCTCCAAGTATCCTACTGGACAGACTATTCCAGGGTCACACAGTAGGACAGTTCGCAGGAGAGTGTTTAAGTCATCTGCCTTATTAAACCAATTTAAAACACGCAGGAAGAAAGGAGGACTATTTACATATGTGGGAGAGGAGACAGTGTGGGGGCAGGTTAGTCGTCTGCACAGCACTGAGCAATGTTCTGCATCATCTCCACACACGCCTCCTCTCTGACTCATTCTCTCCTCTCTGTATCAGCTTCCTCTCCTGCTGGAGTGCTTATCAAGACCACAGAACCAGGAGCTTCAATCCTTGGGAGATGCTGGCAGCCAACACAAATGCTGGCCTAAGTCTGCTGGAGGGATGTGGTGTTGAGGAAGAAGGGGTATACCAGACCACAGCCACCGCTCCCCTAACAGCTACCCAGCAGCTCTGGGTGCCAGCTGTAGCTCTGAAGCAGAGGATGTATGGAAGCAGGGCAAGAAGTCACGGTGGATGACTGAGCAGGGACTCCAGAGTTGGAGGCTGCCTGGACGGAGGTGGTCTGGTTCCTCCCAATGGCTTGATCTTCATGATTTGTCTGTAAATACCATCTTCATTTATTCCACCTACTTCATCTTCTATTCCACCCTCCTTTTAGTTTTCCTGATCGCTTACCAGCTGACTGTCTCTGAGTAACACATCTTAATGAATGTTGGCTATGTCTTCTAAGCTACCCGCTTACTGTTTACTTCAGTCATTTCTTATTAGAAGGCAATATTGTACATCCTCAATGCAGCAAACACCTATCACATCTTCCTCTTTAAGAAAAAGAACACTTCCAATCCATTTTCAAGTATATTTAGCAAGTTTAGTAATGCACTTTTCTTCTTTTCTCCCCCCAAGAGTAGCCTTCAACTCACTAGTCTTAAAAAACAAACAAACAAACAAACAAAATCTTTGGCCAGAGGAAACATTTTTGTGAACAAAACAGAAAACTTTTTGTATGGTTCAGGAAATCTGTGGTGTCTCAGAGTGGTGATTCCTCATGTGGAGTGATTTTAGAGCTGGAAGGGACCTCAGAAGTCATTCAGTAAGGCCATAAGGGAACTGAGGCCTGAAAACACTATGTACTTTATACTTGGCCACGTAAGAGCTTTATACTTGTCTGAAACAGGTAAGTAGAAACATTTGGACACAATATGCAACAGCCCCAGGAAAGCTTCCAGAAGTTGTTCAACTTGACCACCTCTTCAGGAGTTAAACGTATCACTGAACATTGTAACAATAAAACTGATCTTCAGAGAATGTGGTCACTTCTATTTATTTAGAATTGACAGAGGCTTGAAGCAAAGACAAAGCTAGCAGTAGTTTGATATTGTATTATTTTTACAGGAAGAAATGTTCATAAAACACACCGTGGAATCCAGTGCCCACGACAGGGTCTCTCAGCCCCCTGAAACTAGAAGCTATTTTGTATTTCTGTCCCTGGGGGAGATATGTTTGCTCATGAAGAGGTTGTATAAAGAGAGGCAGGACACATAAAATAGAGCAATGTTCTCAACCTGTGGGTTGTGACTCCTTGGGGGGTATGTGTCACATTTCAGATATTCTGCATATCAGATATTACATTATAATTCAACACAGTAGAAAATTACAGTTATTAAGTAGCAATGATGTAGTTTTATGGTTGAGGGTCACCACAGCATGAGGAACTGTTTTAAAGGGCTGCAGCATTAGGAAGGTTGAGAACCACTGGATTAGAGGGTTATCTCTGGAATCCAGAGGAGCCGGAATCCTGACTTCCATACCTACGCATAGTCACTTGCTCTGTGGCTTGCTGTTCTGGCTGATACGATGAGGGACAAGAACAGATTCTATTTCAGGCGGTTTTTACAAGGTGTCCAGTGAGTTAGCACATCTGGCTTAACTGGGTCCAGTTAACTGGGGACTTGAGTCGCGTAGCTCAAGAAATGGTTGGCTCTCACTCTCCTTGCTTCCATCAGACTTGGATGGAACAAGAGATGATCGGCTGACTCTGAAGCTGAAGGAAATATGCTAGCAGTTGTCTTTCCTGGGTTTTGGCCACATGGCATGGCTCTAGAGTGGTCAACAGTATATGTTTGCTCAAACTACCCTGGCGTTAGAGCCGAGCGTCCTGTGTTGCGGAAAACCCTCCATCCTTGCACAGGACCTAGCACAGGGAGGGCACGGGGAAGCAAGGCCATTGCTGTAGTGGGAAGAGAAGGAGCATCGGCTAATTAATACTGGCTCTGCTCCAGATCTTTTATAACATGGTTTTCATTCGCCCTTACAATCCTAAGACTATACTTTAGCTGGTGCAGTAGCAGAAATAATGAACAGAATAGCATAGTTAATTAGGTGTTACAGAGGAAGAAATCAAGCTTTATTTCAACCTAAGGTCACATGACTCCTAAGAGACAGGTTCAGGATTCCAAACCATGGTTCCTCTGTCCACGAAACCTGCACTCTTTCTAGGATACTGTGATACTTAATCTTGACTGTCAATTGGATAGGACTTGGAATTAACTAAGAGATATATATCTGGGTGAGTCTGTGGAGTCAGAACAGATTAACTGAAGGAGAAAAACTCCCTCAGTGTGAGTGGGACCTTCCTCTGGGGGAGCCAAATAGAAAGAGATCCGAGGAAAAAGGAATGTTACTTGCCTGCCTGCCTTTGCTTCTTTCTGAGCAAGGACTTCAGGTGCCCCCGCTGCCACCTGCTGCCACCATCCTCCGCGGACATCCAACTCCAGCTTCTTCAGGCTTCCAACACGGACTGGAGACCAGCGGCTCCTGGAATCCTGCAGGCCTTCAGGTCAAGGCTGGGACTCTGAGGTCCCCAGCTTCATAGGCTGAATAGCTACTGGCTTCTCAGCCACTCTACTGTGCAAATGGCCATGGCAGGAACGCCTAGACTCGATCGTGTAAGCCAATCCAATGGACTCCTTGTCCTTTTTTAAGAAATTAATTAATTTATTTTTTTATTTTGAGACAGGATCTCTCTCTATAGTCCTAGCTGTGTGGCTGGATTAGAACTCATTATGTAGATCAAGCTGGCCTCACACTCACAGCAATCCTCCTGGCTCTGGCTCTTCCTCTGCCTCCTAGGTGCTAATTAAAGACATGCATCATGCCTTTAATAGTGCACACACACACACACACACACACACACACACACACACACACACTGTTCCTCTTACAAGCCTTGTCATATGCAGATAACGTTACAGCTCTTACAGCCTGTTGCGTACAATTCTCCTGTTTACTATTTCTGGGTCTATCTGTGGTTGCAAGTTTTGGGAATTTACTTCTGGAATCCTGTGGTCTAAAGGCAGTGCAGGAGCATATGAGACACCAACCCTTATGCTTTGGATCCGGTATTGACAGCTGCCTGCAAAGACGTATTTCTGACTTAGGGTCATTGCGTATCCTGCTTAGACTCTCTGGTCAGGCTATAAGGTGGCTTGTGGTAGCCAAGCTGACTCCTGTCCTAGTCCTGATTGGGCAGACTGCCTTGCCACACCGTTCAAGGCTGAGTTGACGATGGTATCCTGTAGGTTATGCTGCCAACCCCTCTTTTCACAGACCCTCCACTTTCACTCACTGACCCATAAGGTCCTGCAGTGAGGACAGGGATTCAGGCCATGTCAGCTGGAGGGCAGAGACTGACTTCCTTATCTGCATTCCCCAAGGCAAAAACAAGAGATATTCAACTTGCCCGACAGCTAAAGGCAACCTATGTGAAGGGCCTCTAATTTGCTCCACAAGGCAACACAATCCACAATCCATTAGGATGTCCTGGCTTCTATGCTGAGAAAAACGTTGCATGAGTACGTTGTAAACAACAAGTCCAAAAAGCTGGGATGCCCCCACTTCTAACAGGTGGAACCTCATTCCCTCCTTCTGTGTGTGAGTGAACACAGTGGCTCATTTCTGACAAGCAGGATGGTAGCAGTAACGGTGCGTGGCTTTGGAGGTTAAGTCGAGGGTGCGGGCAGCCTCCTCGCTCTCTTAGGTCTTTGCTCACTGGGAAGCCAGCTGTCATGTCAGGAGGACACTCAGGCAGACTCTGGAGAACTCACATGGCAAGGGGAATAAGAGAGACAAGTCAGGCTTTTGGCCTGAATAACAGAAGCACTGACTTAACCAAGCTCTCAAAATAATTCAAGCAGTTCAGCCATTTGTCCTTGCAAGACTCTTTTCTCTTGCGATGCTATTCCCTGAACCAGATTTTTCTTCTTCATTGTTGACTGATCATTTTCAGTTTCCTTTGCTGCTACTTTCTCTCTTACCCACTGTTTGGGTAATCAGGGCTTGATTTGGGGCTCCTTGGAGTTTTATAGTTTTCCACTAAGCATTCTTATCTTCTATAGAGACTTTAGTGTAGCTGATGCTTTACTGGTCCTGCCTGGCCCATGGTTAGGACAAATCTCTCTCACCTACCAGTCCCGTAGATGCTCAGACCCAACCAAGTAAACACACAGAGACTTATATTACTTATAAACTGTATGGCTGTGGCAGGCTTCTTGCTAGCTGTTCTTATATCTTAAATAAACCCATTTTTATTAATCTATAAGTTGCCTAACTAGATTAGGTTACCAGAGTGGGGATACCTACCCTAAGAGTGGGCCTGAACCATCCCATGGACTAGGGTCCAGGACTGTATAAGAAAGAGTTAACAGCAGCATTCATTGCTATCTGCTTCCCAACTGTGGACACAATGTGACCAGCTGCCTCAAGCTCCTGGGATAATTTCCCTGCCATGATAGACTGTGTCATCAAACTGTGAACCAAAAATCAACCTTAGCTTTCCAAATCACATTTGTTGTATTTTGTTGCAGTAACAAGACAAGGGGTTAATACAGCATTAGGCTTTGCATTGGAACTCACAATGGGGCTCGTCAGAGCCTAACACTGGGCAGATCCTAATGGCCTTCATCCCAGGCCTGCCTATAGGCAGAGACATGGAACAGCTTCAGGGCAGGTGGTGTACAGGAGCCCTGGCATCGGATATCAGTGTTGGCCAGCATCACCTTTCAGGCAAACCACACATGGAGACTCTTCCTTATTTCCTGGCTTTTTACTTTTCTTTGATGGTTGCAGTGGTTTGAATGAGGATGTCTGCTATAGGCTCAGATGTTTGAATACTCAGCCCCAAATTGGTGCTGCCATTTGGGGAAGTTTAGGTATTTGCCAAGGAGCCTAGTTGTGACCTTCTTGGAGGAAGCTTTGAGGTTTCTAGTTATTCAATGCCCAGATGATGTTGTACACTAGCCAAGCATGGTTTCGGAGGACACAACCTCACCTAATGGTCAAAATACAGTAGCCAGAACCAACAGACAGTAGTAGCTGTGACCGAACTCTTAGATGGAGATAAAAGCAGTTGCTTTAACCACACAATGGGTGTCAATAAAACACAGAGGTGTAATCCCATACTCTTAATGGACAACCTAACAGAGAGATTCAAATAATTAAAAATATCAGGTAGGGCTTGAGATGTAGTTCTGTGATTAAATGTTTGTATAATATTTACTTGTTTTGATCTTTAGTAGCGTGTGTGCATGTGTGTGTGCATGTACACACACATATACACACACACACACACACACAGAGAGAGAGAGAGAGAGAGAGAGAGAGAGAGAGAGAGAGAGAGAGAGAGAGAGAGAGAGAGAGAGAAATTTAAAACTAAGCAGAGGTCTCTGATCAGGGAAATACTCTAAGCAGAGTTAAGGATGTAATAGAAGTCATCCACAGCCACAGAAGGAGAAATCAAAAGGAGAAAAGAACTAGTGACCTTAAAATTAGGCTATTTGAAAATTCAGTTAGTGGAGGGGGGAACAAAAGACCAAAAAAAAAAAATATAATAACCTCAGAAGAAATGACATAACTTTGCAATAGCTTTCGAGGTTTGGGACTGTCACAGTGGTAGACAGCTTGTTCAAAGACAACCAGAGAGAACTTTTCAAACCTAGGGGGTGATGCAGAATCCAGGGAAAGAAAGGCCAAGCTAACCAAGTTTACGGTAAAGAACCCTTCCTCAGGCTTCCCTTCCAACCATTAAACGTGAAGAGATGGTCAAGGCAGCAAGAGAAGAGAAACAACTAACACATGGCAGTGTCCCCATTATGCTGACAGCCAACTTATTTATAATAATAGCATTATTATGAATTTTATTTATTTTATGTGTATGGGTCTTTTGTCCACACATATGTCTGTGTATCATGTGTGTGCTTTGAGGAGGCTAGAAGAGGGTGTCAGATCCTCTGAGACTGGAGTTACAGGAGGTTATAAGCTGCCACGTTGTTGCTGGAGAATTTCTCTCCAGCTCCCACCACCAAGTCCCGCCAGTCTCAGAGCCCATTTATAAAATAAACACACAGACTCTTACATTATTTAAACTGCTTGGCCATTAGCTCAGGCCTGTTATTGTCTAGCTCTTACTCTTATATTTAGCCCATTTCTATTAATCTTTACTTTGCCACATGGCTCATGGCTTACTGGTACCTTACATCTTCCTTGTCCTGATGGCGGCTGGCAGTGTCTCCCCCTCGGCCTTCCACTTCCCAGAATTCTTTTCCTTGTCCCGCCTATACTTCCTGCCTAGCCAATGGCCAATCAGTGATTTATTTACTGACCAATCAGCAACACACTTGATATACAGACCATCCCACAGCACTTCCCCTTTTCTTTTCTTAAAAAGGAAGGTTTTAACTTTAACATAGTAAAATTACATATAACAAAACAATTATCAAGCAAGAATTATAGTTACAATATTAAAGAAGAGATCCTATCTATCTTATATTTGTAAGTTTAAGGTTTTATATCTAACTTATCTTTTATTATAACTAAGGAAAATTGTAAGTATCTAGTCTTTAACCACATCAAAGACCTCAGAAGGATATACTATTATCTGAGAAATGGAGAAGGATATAAGCAACTTTTAGGAGTCTTGTAGGGTAGACAGAGACAGCTGAGCCTGGACAGTCATCCAAAGTTTTCTTGTAAAGTTGGGGCATCTGTCTTCAGCCCACAGGCCTAGAGTCTCTTATTTACTTTTCTCTGTGTCTTGTAGAATGTCTGGCAGATTTCTCTGCAAAGCAGGAACCTGAAGGACCATCTTGTCAAGCAAAGTTCAGTGGTCACCTTTCTATGGGTCCTGCATGTCCAGTTGATCAAGCAGTCCAGGCAAGAACAGTTTCTTGCCCAAATGGCTATTTTTGTCAAGGTGAAGATAAACTCCATATGGAGTGTCTTTGATGCCCATCCTCCTCTCTGAAGTAAATCGGTGCCGTCAGGAGCAGACATGTCTCACTGTCCAAAAAGTCTAAACTTTTAAAACATTTTAAATGCCATATTCTGTAGGTCTTTGAAGTGTTTGAAGACTACCTATCTATCTGAAATATATCTATGTATACCTAGAGGACTTAACTAACATGGCTACAAATATTATCATAGATGACTAACTATTAATCTATTTTTTAATTATCCATTACAATTTTAAATGAGTTACATAAACATAATATCTCAAACAAGAATAGAAATATATATACAGTATAACAAAATTAAATTTAAATTTGTATCAATAAACTAAAATCTATAGCAATGTAAAACATTTTAAACAAGTTGTTACTCTTTAAAAGTAGGTTCATTAATCTACCCTTTCATCCTATCATATCTAAACTATCCCCTTTTTTGTTTTAGAAAGAGATTGTATTTATAATCAACCTGATTTAAATAAAAATATTGTTTTTTCTCTGTCCCACACCAGAGGGCTCTTTTGATTTGGGACACAAGAATCTCTTAACCATTTTTTTTTTTTTGAGCAATATGTCTGGGTTTAGAGGGGGAGTGAGCCAATTCCATCTCTAAAGCCAGCTTGGTATATTTGGGAATTTGGGCGTAGCTTCTCTTACTACTTCCTGCTGGAGGGGGGCGCTGTATCTTCTGGAGACAGAAAGAAAATTTTAGGATCATGGAGTAGTCCATGAGGCTGTATATCTGAGCCAGTTGACTTGAAACCATTCTGGATTTTGAATCATCTGGGCCATGGTGTCATTGGAGACCTTTCAGGGGGTCTTGGCTGGTCAAACCTGATGTATCTTAATCTGGAACAAATCCATAGTCTCTGGCTTTCTGTGGAAACAAGAGCAGAGACTCTTTTCCAAAGCAACATATCCTTATATCCAAATTTTGAAGTTAAGGTACCTTTAAAATATACATTTTGGCATAACTCAACAGCTTTTACAATCAAATGTTTTTCTGTAGTTACGAATATCAAAGAGAACATAATCCAGATTCTCTGTGTGGTAGTCATCTTTACGTGGCTTATTTTTTATACTACCTTTACTGTCTCTTTAAAGACTTTATTTTTTAAAACTATGTATTTGTTTCTATAACTCTATATATCACTTTTTTGTCTCTTTCAAGCCTACGTATCTTTTACATACATTGTAAACTATTACATCTGAATCTGTCTTATTGTGAATCTCTTGCCTTAAACTGCAGCAGCTGTGGCTGCTGGCTCCGCCCACTTCAGCTTCCAACATGGCGGCGGTCCGCTTTCCGCCAGCTCTGGGAGCCATAACTCTCAGAAATAGTGGGTCTATGCTTTTATCCAAGCAGCGTGTAGCCCAAAAACCTCTTTTTTTGTTTTGTACCTGCAAAGGCTAAATCCACCACGCAGCTTAATGTGCCACTTGCAGAGCCCTCATTCCCGCCATACGGCGGCAGGTTGAGCGCACACGCTGGGAACCCGCCAGTAGCTCAAACCTGCAGCTGCCGCTCATTTGAGAGAGACAATTAGGAACTTTTTTTTAGCTCCATTTTAGAATCTTTTTTCTCAGTTTTTAGGTGGAAACTCTTGCCCCACGTTGGGCGCCATTTGTTGCTGGAGAATTTCTCTCCAGCTCCCACCACCAAGTCCCGCCAGTCTCAGAGCCCATTTATAAAATAAACACACAGACTCTTACATTATTTAAACTGCTTGGCCATTAGCTCAGGCCTGTTATTGTCTAGCTCTTACTCTTATATTTAGCCCATTTCTATTAATCTTTACTTTGCCACATGGCTCATGGCTTACTGGTACCTTACATCTTCCTTGTCCTGATGGCGGCTGGCAGTGTCTCCCCCTCGGCCTTCCACTTCCCAGAATTCTTTTCCTTGTCCCGCCTATACTTCCTGCCTAGCCAATGGCCAATCAGTGATTTATTTACTGACCAATCAGCAACACACTTGATATACAGACCATCCCACAGCACCACGTAGTTGCTGGGAATCGAGCCCTGGTCTTCTGGAAGAGTAGCCAGTGC
Organism: Peromyscus eremicus; assembly: GCF_949786415.1. Classification (NCBI taxonomy): domain Eukaryota; kingdom Metazoa; phylum Chordata; class Mammalia; order Rodentia; family Cricetidae; genus Peromyscus; species Peromyscus eremicus. Next base: position 59,635,810 of record NC_081426.1, on the reverse strand, counting down.
TTTTAACTGCTGAGTCATCTCTCCAGCTTTTATTTTTTTAAATTTTGAGACAAGGATTCATTATGTAGCCCTAGCTGGCCTTGAACTTGGGATCTCCCTGTCCCAGCTGCCTATGTGTTGAGATTACAGGCAAGTCTCACCATACCCAGCTCTATTTATAGGCTTAATACAAGTTGCTCTGTAAATAGCTATTCTGCTGTATCATTTATGGAGTGACAGAGAAAACACCGTATACGTACAGGATAGATGCAATCTTTTCAAATTTGTTTGATACCTGGTTGGTTGAATGTGCAGATGGGAGCGGAAAGATGAGAGGGATCTGGGTATCCCTCTCCCTTTTAGTAGCTAGACAGAGAAGCCACTCCATCAGTGTGAGTCCCCAAGTGACTGGTAAACAAGGGCCACTTATTCACCCATTTCTTTAATAAACACACTTCATTGTGTTTGAGTCGTTATTCATTGTGTGAAGTAAACCCCTGATCACTTCAACTAACTATGGTACATAGGCTTTATTCTGTTTTTCAAGATGCTTCTAAATATTCTAATAAAATATTAATAATATTTTATTAATAATAATTATTAATAATAAATAAAAATATTCTAATATGACTCTACTGGCTACAAAGGAGAAAGAAACATGGCTCCATACTCTGGGACATTTTTCCTGATTAGGATGGCGCCTCTACTTTTCCAAGTGCAGTGTTACATAACTTTGATTTCAACACTCAAGAGGCAGAGGTCGACTGGTCTCTGAGGTCAAAGCCAGCCTGGTCTACAGAGAGAGTTCCAGGACAGCCAGGGCTAGTGAGATTCTGTCTAAAAAGAACGGAAGATGGCTTGTGGTGGGGGTGTGGGCAAACAATGGTGTCTGTAGTTACCTTTGACTCTCCGGAAACCAAGTGTTAGTTTGTAAGCTATGCTCAGTGTGCCAAAGAAGTCTCCTGGGGCCCACCCTGCTCTCTGCCCTGGACTTGCCACAGAGGTTTGGACAAGTATTTGTCAAAAACACTGTTTGCGGCCTCTTGACTGTACTAGCTGTGTTAAAGCATTGTTCAGCGTTACTGGACACAGTTAACCAAGCCATGCCCTCATGTGGCCTAGAAGCTATGGGCCCTGAGGGCTCTTGGACAGTCACAGTAATTATCAGCACAGCCTTGAATTCATTCTAGTAACTGTGTTAACCAGATAATTTAAATACTCCACTGAAAGGTTTTAAGAAGTTATTTCTAAAGTGGGTCAAAAATTTGTGACTTGGTATACAGAACACACACACACACACACACACACACACACACACACACGTACTATATACTATATATTTCAGTGAAACATAGTAATGTATCAGAAGCCAGTGGGATGCAGAGGATGATACAAAATTCCTGCTTATTTGGAATTCAGGCAACTACCCTTCAAAGGTTCTTTGTTTCCCTCTTGTCTGCTGGCCTTGTTATCACTTCTCATCAGAATTCAATGATGCTTTTCAATTCACTTCTCAGTACTAAGAGAAGCCAGCACCCCTGTTTTCTTGACTGGGGTTCATAGCAAGTGATGAGGTGAGCAGGTCCATGGCGGTGGGGACTTCACTTTTGTGACACTGCTTTGCTGAGGCCATCTCCTGTTTCCTCACTGAGTTAAGGCAAGTCAGGTTGACGCTTGTTTGACATCTGTTCCTGAGCCAAAATCTTGCCTGGTGATTGCTTCATGATTCACTCCCTCTCTTCCTGTAGACATGTGCAGGTCTGGGGGTTAGGGGTTGGGCAGCTCAGTGTGGTAGGGATGCTTAGCATAAATGAGATCTTGGGGTCTGCCCAGCACTAAATAAACAAGCAATACAGAAAATAAATGTGTGTACTCTACAGAGAGACATAAAGAGATCCGTTATCAATTCAAACAGACATGATATTTTACAAAACATCATATTTCAGAGAAATTAAAGACCTTTGACTGTGTGTATGTATGGGGCGGGGAGAGGGGGGGAATGAGTTCCTGACCTCTCATGGAAGTAGATGACAGGGACTTGTCCTAACCTGGAGAAATCAGACTGAATGCATATGCCAGTTTGTGTATCAGTCAATTCTGAGAAGCACACTTCTACCTTGAGTTTTTAAGTGGACCTGAGGTTCAGGAAGAGAAGATTTGCCCTCTCCAAGGGAGCAGTGGTACATAGCTCTGGCACTGACTTAGGGAAGACTCAGGGAGGTGAACTAGAAATAGACCGGTAGTTGACTGTAGAAAGCTAATTCGTAAATCACCCAGAGCCCAGTCAAAATGACTAATAATTCTGGGACTGTAATTACCCACCTGTAGGCTTTATTTTTTTTTCCTTCCAACTTCCCACTTTTCTGTTTTTCAATGTTTTAATAATGAGCATGCACTCCTTTTATAATAAAAAAATCCAATTAACTTAATTAGAAAAAAATTACCCACAGGTGACGGGAGGTATCTCATTAATTCATCATGGAGCGTTAGGATCTGGCCCACGATCTCTGCCCACTGCTCACAGTCACTGCTGCGTTGTTAGGGCTGAGTTGGGGTGGAGGACTGAGGTGGGCGTAAGAAGGAAGGTGATGGGAAGAGAAGAGGAAAGCCTGCTTCTAAGAACGTAGATTGGGAGGAGAGGCCCGAGTAAGTCCCTCTGAGTGAGAGCAGTGGTCGACGCCATGTGGCTTTCGGTGATTGCCAAGACGGGGAGGGAAGGAATGATGCTCTCTCCTGGGGCCTGGGTGTCACACTGTGTCTGCTGCCACTGCTAGTCTTACATTTGGAAATCTGAGTTTGGTCTGTCGGGGAGCCTGGAAGAGATGTACATAACTGTGGGCCAGGGATGGAGTGGCCAGTCCGGCCTCCAGCCTGGGGTCATGTTCCGGCTTCCACTGAGTGCCTTTCTGACTGGGTTTAGTGGGTATATCAGCTTTAGTGCTGACGGGAAGTTTGCAAGACCCATCAGTCTTTCCCTGGCGTAGATTGAGCCAGTGTTAGTGGTTGGGTGCTGTGGATGAAAACACATGATGTGGATGTCTTTCCTCTCCAGGTAAAGGTAATGGCCGAGTTTACTTTCTTCTAAGGGATTCCGCGTCATGTCATTGGCAACTGTGGCACGCCCATAACAGCAAATAAGTAAATAAATAGACAGTCCACCCCCTGCCTCTAAATGGACATGCTCTCCGTTCCTCCGGAGTGCAATGTAGCTGCAGCGTTCTTACATCAGGGTGCAGGGGAAGGAAGAGGCGATTCCTCACTGTTCACAGGGACATGCAGAGAACCTCGGAGGAGGAGCAGGGAGATAAAATGGGAAGTTAAAATGCAGTATCACAATGGAAAGAGCACGGTCCACCCCCACCCCCACCCACTCACACTGCCCTAGGTAGAGTTAATGTATGCCCGTCTTCCTAATGACCATCCCACTATCGAAGAACTCCCCACTGTTCATCAGTTAGTTAATTGCAGCCTTTTCCTGTTTCTGGCTCTGGTGTTTAAAGGCGAAACAGGCTCTTTGTTGTCCTTTCAGGAGAACGAGTTGCACGTTTTGATTTGGCAAAGAACTGTTCATGTTTTTAGACCCTTCTGGCTTAAAAAAAAAAAAAAAATTCTGTATGGAACATGCAAGGAAAACTGGTTGAGTGTCCGGATAGCAGATCAATCCCAATAATCAACAGACTTTGCTCGCCTTATTCTTTTCTGATGGCTACAT